>NC_060178.1:27532149-27832149 GCF_021184085.1 Oncorhynchus gorbuscha | reverse complement strand
GAACGGAACGATAGAGAGAGAGAGAGAGAGAGGGAGAGAGAAAAAGGGGAACGAACCTAAAAAGACCAGCAGGGGGAAAACGAACAGAAGGAAAAGCAAAATGACAAGACAATATAAGACAAAACATGACAGCAATGTCCATTGAGAACTCAAAACGACTATACCATTTAGCTAAGCTAAGAATGATGTTAATACTCAAGTTAATAAACATTGGGTAGTTAGAAAGCTTATAGTTAATATACTGGCAAGTTTAATGTATTAGTAGCCAACTAACTTTAGGTAGGTAGCTAACATATTACCAGTGCATGATGTCGATTAAGGCAGCCCTCTGATTCAGAGGGCTCGGGTTAAATGATAAAGACACATTTCAGTTGAAGGCATTCAGTTGTACAACTGACATGGTATCCCCCTTTCCCTTTACATACAGCTGTAATGATATGCTATGCGGTTCATAAAGATAGTGTAACTAACAAATTGTCAGCCAACATAACATATAGCATAACTTACTTGCATAGTCTTTACTTTATAACATTGCTCAACATTTTCTTAACATTTGTCATAATTAGTTAAAGCAATGAATTTGTATCTATGACCAGTAAGCATACTACATACTCAATTTACGACACAAATGTACGGTTAGTGCGGTTATGCTGATATTTTCTTACTTCTATCTCAGGATTGTGCCCTGGGATGACATAACTTGTGACCATGTCATGTCATCCCATGGCCGCTTCTCTGCTTAGAACCTTACCCTACTCCAACAGGGCAAGTCATCCCAGAATTTCTCCTTTAATTAAAGAGTTATCTCTGCTCCAACAGAGTTCCTAATGAAAAATTCTAGAACTTCCCCTACTCGAAATAATAATATATAATAATAATAATATATGCCATTTTGCAGACGCTTTTATCCAAAGCGACTTACAGTCATGTGTGCATACATTCTACGTATGGGTGGTCCCGGGGATCGAACCCACTACCCTGGCGTTACAAGCGCCATGCTCTACCAACTGAGCTACAGAAGGACCACCTTTTTGTCTTGGAGGATTACCTTTGTTCTTGTGGAATTCCTTTTGAGGTTGTGTAGTTACATGTTTCCAACTGAGCTACAACAGAGTTTCTAACTAGGGGTGTCTTTTTAAAATGACAGAATCCCCCATGATTCCCCAAACTATATTTAGAAAGAGGAAGCAAAATACTTTAAGCATACAGTATGTTTTGTTTCAGTCTCCACTAACTGAAGTTAATTGTAAGGATTTTTTTCTATTAATAATGTATCATTATTTTTTTCGCATTGTTTGTAATTCATTTTGTACATAATGTTGCTGCTACCGTCTCTTATGACCGAAAAGAGCTTCTGGACATCAGAACAGCAATTACTCACCTCAAACTGGATAAATATTTGTTCTTTAAAGAGGCAGACACGAAGGAAATACTGCTTTGTCGAGACAAGGCCCAAATCCCTGTCATCAATGTGAAGAAAAGACAGAGAAAAACGGGGAGGAGGGCAGCGTGCCTTGTAAGAATTCGCTGATGAGTAGTAAACCACCACTCCGTATTATTGGCCAACGTGCAATAATTGGAAAACAGACTGGACAATCTACGATTCTGACTATCTTACCAACAGGACATTTAAAACTGTAATATGTTATGTTTCATCGAGATGTGACTAAACAACAACACAGATAATATAGAGCTGGCTGGCTTCTCCGTGCATCGACAGGACAGAGCAGCTATGTCTGGTAAGACTAGGGGCGGGGGATTGTGTCTATTTGTCAATAACTGCTGGTGCACGATGTCTAATATTAAAGAAATCTCAAGGTATTGCTCGCCTGAGGTAGAATACCTCATGACAAGTTGTAGACCACACTATCTACCAAGAGAGTTCTCATCTACATTATTCGTAGTCATCTATTTACCACCAGAAATCGATGCTGGCACTAAGACCGCACTCAACCAGCTGTATAAGGCCATAAGCAAACAAGAAAGAAAATGCTCATCCAGAAGTGGCACTCCTAGTGGCTGGGGACTTTAATGCAGGCTAATTTAAATCTGTTTTACCTCATTTCTATTAGCATGTCGCATATGCAACCAGATGGAAAAAAAAAACTCTAGACCACCTTTACTCCACACACAGAGATGCATACAAAGCTCTCCCTCACCCTCCATTTGGCAAATCTGACCATAATTCTATCCTCCTGATTCCTGCTTGCAAGCAAAAACTAAAGCAGGAAGTGCAGGTGAATCGGTCAACACGGAAGTGGTCAGATGATGCGGATGCTAAGCTACAAATATTACAACAAATATTATGGTCAAACTGAAATATACTAATTGATGAAAAAACAATATCTACAGATTTTTTTTAACAGTCTGCTCTTTGTAAGTGATAAATAGAGCTGGTGAAGTTAAGTCACACATGCAGCTAACACAAATATATGGAAATGTCTGCTCTACTCAAGTTTACAACAAACTACAGTGCATTTGGTAAGTATTCAGACCCCTTCCTTTTTTCCACATGTTTTTAGGTTACAGACTTTTTCTAAAATGGATTAAATTAGCCCACTTGGAGTTTGCCAAAAGGCACCTAAAGGACTCTCAGACCATGAGAAACAAGATTCTCTGGTCTGATGAAACCAAGATTGAACTCTTTGGCCTGAATGCCAAATTTACGTCTGGCACCATCCCTACTGGGAAGAATAGTGGTGGGAGCATCATGCTGTGGGGATATTTTTCAGCGGCAGGGACTGGGAGACTAGTCAGGATCGAGGGATAGATGAACGGAGATCCTTGATGAAAAACTGCTCCAGAGCGCTCTGGACCTCAGACTGGGGCGAAGGTTCACCTTCCAACAGTACAACAACCCCTAAGCACACAGCGAAGACAATGCAGGAATGGCTTCGAGACAAGTCTCTGAATGTCCTTGAGGGGCCCAGCCAGAGCCCGGACTTGAACCCAATTGATCATCTCTGGAGAGACCTTAAAATAGCTGTGCAGCGACGCTCCCCATCCCACCTGACAGATCTTGAGAGGATATGCAGAGAAGAACAGGAGAAACTCCCCAAATATAGGTTTACCAAGCTTGTAGTGTCATGGCCAAGAAGACTTGTGGCTGTAATCGTTGACAAAGGTGCTTCAACAAAGTACTGAGTAAAGAGTCTGAATACTATACTATAATATTTCAGTTTTGAATTTGTAATACCTTTGCAAATATAAAAAAAACTGTTTTTTGCTTTGTCATTATGGGGTATTGTGTGTAGATTGATGGGGGAAAAAACAAGGTAATACATTTTAGAATAAGGCTGTAACAAAATGTGGAAAAAGTCCAGGGGTCTGAATACGTTTTGAATGCACTGTAATTGCAGCATTACAAAAATGGAAGTAGAAGGGGAAGAAGGTAAGGAACTTGTCTGCATTAAAGATCAAAATTGGTTAATGAAAATTGTGATAAATAAAAATAAAAAGTATAGCCGTTTCATTTAAGTCCCAAAAAATTGATAGCTGTGTCATATATACTGAACAAAAATATAAACGCAACATGTAAAGTGTTGGTCCCATGTTTTATGAGCTGAAATAAAATATCCCAGAAATGTTCCACACACACTCAAAGCATGTGGAACACAATCCATCTGCCTGACAGGTGTGGCATAGCGATGATCAAGAAGCTGATTAAACAACATGATCATTACACAGATGCATCCTGTGCTGGGGACAACAAAAGGCCACTACAAAATGTGCAGTTTTGTCACAGAACACAATGCTACAAGTTTGCAATTGGCATGCTGACTGCTGGAATGTCCATCAGAGCTGTTGCCAGAGAGTTCAATTTTCATTTCTCTACCATAAGCCACCTCCAATGTCATTTTAGATAACTTGGCAGTACATCCAACCTGCCTCACAAGCGCAGACCACATGTAACCATGCCAGCCCAGGACCTCCACATCCGGGCTTAAAATAAAAAATAAAGGGTGCTTTGCTATTCTTAGGTAGCGGAATGACTTCCCTCGAGGCCTGAGGGTACATACTTTCCTGTAGGCTTAGATTGAAGAGATGGCAAATAGGAGTGTCATTATAGTCCGCTATCATCCTTAGTAATTTTCCATCCAAGTTGTCAGACCCAGGTGACTTGTCATTGTTGATAGACAACAATTTTTTCACCTCTTCCACACTCACTTTACAGAATTCAAAATGACAATGCTTGTCTTTCATAATCTGGTCAGTTACGAATGGATGGGTAGGTTGAGAGATTGTTGTTGTGTCATGACTAAGTTTGCTAATCTTGCCAATTTAAAAAATCATTAAAGTAGTTGGCAATTTCAGTGGGTGATGAGCCTCCCCTAAGTGGGAATTCAATAATGTTTTTCACCTGTTAAAGCCATAAATGCTGTAAATCCTCATGCCATGGACCCATTTTTCTTCATTTGAGACATTGTTCCATGTTGTGCTATCACCTCTCCCTCAGAGGTGTCTCATTGTGCAGGCAGATGGACCAATGGCATTTTAAGTTACCTAAAATATCAGGTCGTCATTTGTGATCAGAATTAATCCAACCAAAGGAGTTGATAGTGAGGTCCTAATTGCGTTTTCATCTATGGTAATCCATCAAGGCCTTGTTGTAGGCAGACAATACCCCATGGTACAGGAGGAACCTGACAGCTGTTACAGGAAGAAACCCTTTGTTTATTTAATTGTTACACATGCATGGATGTTTGTACGGAATTCACTTTGCAAACAGCAGACAACCTAATTGATAGTTGGAGGGTATGTGCAAATAGCATCATTAGCGATGATCAATACCAAGAGCCAATGCCAGGTCATTGGTGAGAATGAAGAGCTATGGGATGACTCAGAGGTATGGTATAGTGTATTGTCTCCAAGATGATACAAGCTCAAATGGGAAACTTTCATCCACAATACTAGTTTCGCTCATAAAATCAAAATGTATAAATTGAGACAATTCAGTCAAACAGTCGCATAACACAGACTTGACAGTCAATAAGGGTTGACATTTCTTTGATAGTCAAATACGATTAGATTCATGTAATGGCTCACATGTGTGGACCAGACAGACTATGACCCCGGAATAGTTCAAATCAAATCACTTTCACTTCTGGTGGTGCTCTACTACTGATAACCCCCACCCACCCACCAAAGAATGAAAACATTTCCACAAGATTTAAGCCCCTACATCATTCTAATCTCACCAAGGCTCATCCTCACAGTTCACCCTCTACTGGCCTGACATATCTGCTTTGTTGTGGAGGAAAGTCAAATATAAAAGAGTGTGTCCTCCACCTGGTGCCTATCCACTGTGGTATTCCCTGGTCTCCCTATGCCTCAGGGCTCCTGCATTGGCTCACTATCCAGTAGACTGCTTTTAGTCTGGCTCTTTGAACGGACTCGTGTGCTATACTGAGCTGCGGTGACATGAATACCAAAAATGTTGACACCTTTCAAGTGAGTTACCTGAACGTTAATAGGCCAGTAGCTGTAGCAGAAAGTGCCAAATAAGGACATTTATCACACATTGCTTTACACATGATCACAGACTGATTGCTTCGTGCTAAATGTACATTTATTGCTCAAATGGAGATAATAAAAATGGCTGCCATGTCTTGCTTTAGTGTGCTATTCAGAACAAACACTTCAACAGAGGGGTCAAAGGATGCAAATGGCATCCAGTTAACATTTTCCAAATTCATTTCAGGCAGCAATTTATTGCTTCATGGTAATTTGCAAAGTGAATTCCGTGCATTTCTCTGCAGAAGCCTACATGGTTCAGATTTTCACTTCCCCCCCCCCCCCCCCCCCCTAAGTAAGGAGGATAATACACCCGGGACATAATACATTAGAAGTAACTGACTGAATAAGTCAAATGGATGAGGTTTCTCTTGCATTGTTTATAGAGCAGGACTTTGCTCTGGACGTGAGATGCATGTTAGTTTTTCTAATCCTAAAAAACACAACATTCAATATCGGGCATTTTTATTAAAATTGAGTAAAACAATTCAATTTACAAACCATAATAAAGTGACTTTGCATAATAATAGTCACTATTCAATACAGATGAATGGGAGATAATTATACATTTTTTCCATTCATCATGTGTTGGTAAGAGAAGTCGTGAACAACATCCTATAACTGAATAACCCACCAGAAATAAGCTTAATGTTGGATCATGTGTAAGTGTATGGAATACACATAATGGAATACAATTTTGACAAGAGGTAAATCAGAACAATTATAGATAATGACAGACAAAAGGGAGGCAAATGTACACATAAATAGCAAGAGGATTTGTATATAGACTATTTATAAAATGATTCTGGAAAATAAATGTAGTGTAATGCAACATCATCCCCTTAGACCCTCCTGAAAAACATACCCACTTTACAACCCACTTTACAACATAAAACAATCACTTACAAAACAGCAAACAGCAGCTTCTGTTCCCCTAATCCTGATCATTTATATCATCAAAAAGTTTAAACATTTCAAGAGCTTTATAAAAGCTGGAAACTATAGTAAGTGAAGCCAACAGGCGTGTTCCCCAAAAAACTAAGTAACACATTTATTGGCTTATCATTCATTGAATAATATCCCTCCACGACAAAAATACAGAAAATATGTCAGTAAATATCGTACCTATACATGTTAATCAAATGTTCCCAACTGTCTAAGACATGAGCTCAACTTGTAACATTGTAAGTAAACACTAAATACAAGAGTATCCAGCTTTCATTTTCCAAGTCAGACATTATCTGAATGAACTTGCGGTCATTAAACAATTACAGGATGTGCCAATCTGCAGTAACATTGCCGAGAGGTGAGCTAATTGAATTAGTGAGTGGTGCACCGTTCAGAACAGCTTGCCGTGTTTCTCTCCTCTAAGAGTCAATCAGAACAGGTGGGATGTGGAGCGACTGAACGTGTGGTACTTCCTCTCAAACATGGACGGCAGGTTGACCATGGAGGGAGAGTGCATCGCCTGGAGGGAACAGAACAGGACAGGGACATTAATTAAATTAGGAAATTGATTGGGTTCCAAAACAGAAACGACCCCTCGAGTGTTAGTTTAAGGACAATGAGTTACACTGAAGGGTTAGAGATGAGCAAATGCTCAAGTGAACACTTAAGTCATTCAACATGAGGGCTTTCTGATCACATGTACACGCTGGGACTCCTGGTGGACCTTTAAAAGCCACAGCACAAAGATGGATTGTCATGTGGTCCGCAAAAGCAATCTCGTGGGAAGTGCATTGTGAAGGATACATGGTCGTTTTATATGGAAGTCTCATTTAATTACTTTTACATTCAGCTTTCCCCAGTGCCAGTCTGCCTTCCTTGCCAAATGTTGGCATTGAACTAATCGAGCGAGTGATGCCAATACAATATTACTATACTCCCCCCAACTTCCAAAACCATTCAACATTTTGCCATGTTGTAAAGACGTAGTTTCCTCTCTCTGTCCCTGTGCTGCTCATTACTGTGGATGAATCAGATCTATTCAAAAGGAACCTTGATTATATGTTACCGGGGCAACTTGGGGAGGCCAACATGAAAGGTGCTGCTGCATAAAAGCAGGGTGATTTCTGGGGAACCACAAGGTCTGGCTGGTTAAAATGCATACATATTTCACCCTCATTAAGAGTCTACCCTATGGAGTACGGAGTGTTAACGAACGTAGGAGCGTAAACAGGTGTGCGTCATGTATCCTCCTTCAGTAAAGCTGTGGCCGGCTAAAGTCAGAGTGAGAGTAAAGGCCAGCCTGAAAAGCAACCCAATTTATGCACCAGCACCTTCTCACCGTTTGCTTGTTGATATAACCACCATAACACATTCTCACTTTGACAGGGCCCAGTCAGGTTAATGAGATTTGAGGTGACATTACGGTTTAAATTTGAGGGCGTAGGATCAATAGCAGTGGCACAGCGAGGACATACAGAACAAGAGAGTCAGAACACACATGAAGCCACTGTTTCACAAATGCCCAGTGACAGATTGTCAAAAGGCCTGGAGTGTCCATCAAAACACTAAAGCATAGTGCTGCACACAATGTTGGATTTATTTAATTAGTGGGAGAAAAATGTAAATCACTGTCACCACAACACATTTGTTTTAGAAGCCATAGATCATAACCAGATAATCCGCTGCTGTAAGACACTCCTCCCTATTCCAAAATGAATTGCTTATGTAAAAGCTAAAAGTGAGCATCGGCCCGGCGCTGCAAGCTGATGTTAGTGGAGCTGAGTGAGTGAGGAGTGCAGCAGATAAGAGACAAGAGGAGGGAGCCCACAGAGAGCCGGAGAGAGAGAGCCACCACAGCCCAGGAAATGAGGAGTTAGTCAGTGAGAAAGCCACCACCTATCCCGGTGAGGTAAAAGGGGTATTAAACCCAGCATGGTGATGCTCACGTCAGTCAGCCGCCTATAGGAGGGTCTCTTTGCGGGGCCTCAAGCAGCCTGCCTTGTGTGGGTCAGAGGAGGGGACCAGCAGGTCCCTGCATGTCCCAGGGGGAAGCCTGCCTTTGGACGGGACCCTCCAGGTAGGGGGGCCGGCAGAGTAAGGGGGCCTGGTGGGGGTGGGTTGGGGCTTAAGTGGGGTCTCCTCAGGGCAGGTTGGACTAGGGGTTGGGTCTGGGTTATGAATACAGACGGGAACACGGAGGCGGGGACAGGGTGGGTGGTCCAGGGAGTTAGAGCGCTGCACCACAGCAGCAGCTGTAGAACCACTGAGGTTGAATGTTGAGGTGGAGCGGGCCATCTACAGTCACAGAGCAAAGCATGGGGGAGAGTCACAGACCATGGGAGAGACCCTGTCAACTCATTGGTCAGACTCTGCATGTCACACTACTGCATCAAGTTGCATTTAAAATCCCTTTTTAATAGCAAAGTTTGAGTGCAGTACCTTACTTCAAATATTTAGTATTGTATGACTCATCTTTTCCACTCTAATAAAAGGAAGTAGAGAAAAGGTCAGAAAAAGACTGAGATAAAATAAAACCTGTCATCAACTGACGCAGTTAGAAGAACTGGAAATAAATAGCCAAACTGTATAAAAAAGGAGAAAAGTTCAAAACAGTCATGTGTCATCATTAATTCAAAAACTGAAGCTGTTCCTTCAAAAATAATATGGCTTGCACTGGCAGAACAATTTCACCATTAGACGTCAACAATCACCTAATTACGCAACCCTTTCAGGACTATGCTTTGGAGAGCACTGCAAATTGATTTTCTGAGAAAAACAGGGTACATGGTGCAATTATAGTACCCATCTCAAAATCCTAAAATGACTCAAGATTCTGCCATTGCTCTTTTATTTTATTTAGCACCATGCCCCTTTAGCCTCGACTTGATTAGACAAACCTTGTTCAAGGCCTGGACCTTTGAAGTAGACGGGTGGGTGGATGGATGAACTTACTGACAGGGTGGCACTGCCTTCCAACATGGATCATGTTCTCTGAGCTGGGGCCAGGGCTCTTGTCATCGGAGGTGCTGTTGGCCATGAAGGCTCTCTGGATTACCCGTTTGGGTGTTTTGGTGAAGGAAAATGCTCTCGTTACCTGGGGGTTAAACAGTCAAACACTCATCGACAGGCTGCAGTGGAGCAGGTTGAGAGCGTCAGGTTCCTTGGTGTCCACATCACCAGCAAACTAACATGGTCCAAGCACACCATGACAGTCGTGAAGAGGGCACGACAAAACCTATTCCATCTCAGGAGACTGAAAATATTTGGCATGGTTCCTCAGATCCTTAAAAGGTTCTACAGCTGCACCATAGAGAGCATCCTGACTGGTTGCATCACTGCCTGGTATGGCAACTGCTTGGCCTCCGACAGCAAGGCACTACAGAGGGTTGTGTGAACGGCCCAGTACATCACTGAGGCCAAGCTTCCTGCCATCCAGGACCTCTATACCAGGCGGTGTCAAAGGAAGGCCCTAAAAATTGTCAAAGATTCCAGCCACCCTAGTCATCTCTCTGCTACCACACGGCAAGCGGTACCAGAGCACCAATTCTAGATCCAAGAGGCTTCTAAACAGCTTCTACCCCCAAGCCATAAGACTCCTCAACTCCCCCCCCCCACCACACACACACCCTCTCTGTTATAATCTATGCACAGTCACTTTAATTAACTCTACCTACATGTACACACTACCTCAACTGACCGGTGCCCCCGGCACATTGACTCTGTACCGGCACCCCCCTGTATATATTGTTATTTTTTTACTGCTTTAATTACTTGTTACTTTAATCTCTTATTCTTATCTGTATTTTTTTTTTAACTGCACTGTCGGTTAGGGGCTCGTAAGTAAACATTCACTGTAAGGTCTACACCGGTTGTATTCGGCGCATGTGACTAATAAAATTTGATTTGATTTTGAAAATAGCTCTGTTTAACAGTCAGCTTGTCCAATATCCAACATGTGCTTGTGTGGAATACAGGAGAGAGATGGGCTAATTCAGAGCCCATTTTACCTTCTTTGAAGTTTTCTTGATGACTCTAGAGGCTTTACTCAGCGTGCTGTCCATATCCTTTGTGCTCACTTGGACAGAGTCAGGCTCAGTGCACTGAATTAGATCTTCCTGTTTAAAATAGAAACAAGTATAAATACATTTCCAGACCATTCTGCTTCGCTGTCAAAATGCATAGAGTGAGAAACTGTTGTCTGTTTTTACATGCAGCTGGAGCTCACTGGTTGGTATTCAGGGTGCGGAGAAAGCCAGTGAATCAATTAAAATAGCAAGGCCAGCCTGTAGTAGAGGTTTACATCGCCACCTAGTGGACAGTTCACACCTGACAGCTGGGACTGGCTGGGCTCACCTCCGAAGCTTATTACGCCTGTTTTTAATTATGATGGGAAATGCAAGTCTGTCTCCGGGCAGCCAATTACTAGTTAGCTTCCTCATTCAAGCTCGAATACTACATCAGTGAAAAGACCTGTGGAGAGATAAAACAACCCATCTATGTCTTTAGTGTTAGTTCTAGTACAATTCCACTTCTAATTACATTAATCTGTCTTCCAGTTTAACCACAGAGGACAATCTAATAGGATTGAAATGACCAAAAAGGCCACTCACGCAACGTGATATGTAAGTGTACTAAAACTGGCCAAAATAATTGCATTTGTGTCCTCATCAACCTCTAAAGAGCCCATACACCATGTTCTGCATGAGGACACCAGACCAGTGAGGGATGCCTTGGTCGCTTCAGCCTGTCTGGCTGTGTTAATGAGAGGAGCAGATAGACAGGCAACATGTGTTGCAACATGTGTTCTCAGGAGGGGCCCTCCAACCCAACCCGACGAGCCTATAGCGGCTCAGTGGACCACTGTCTCACTCTGCCTCCCTCACCGCGTCAGCCTTACAGATGGTGTTGGCTACGTGGCGACAGAGCATCTTCAGCCAGGTTGACTTCACCGTATCCTCAGTGGTCAGCTGGAAGCTGAAGAGAAGATTCTCTTGTTCCGTGGGCGGGTGCACCACCAGGGCAAAGGCATTACGGCAATCTAAGACAGAGAGAAAAGGAGAAATGAGCGAGGTTTGGACCACTCAAAATTGTCAATAGTCTAGCTGGTAAAACATGCATCCCATTTCTCTTTAAGATACATAGAGAGCCATCTCTGGTCTATCAACATACACTGGTTGTAATTATAGTACATATTGACCGTGAAATTAAACCTAGCAGCTCCATTACAAGGCCAAACAAGCGGAGTCACTGCTAGTGGGAGAGAGGAGAGATGTTTGCTTGATTATGTCTGGGCTGCCATTTCAGTCAGTGTTGACTCCAAATATTAGGCTATCTAGTATGCTTATGAATAACATTTCCCGATACAGGGACAACAGAATGGAGCAATATACCTGCTCAGGGAATGTGTATCGACCCAAAAGAAGCACAAACAAGGAGTGGTCATGTTTCTTAGTAATGGATGTTAAACACTGAGGTAGGTAGGTTGGTAAGCAGGCCATCAGACTTCTGAACAGCTAACCCTAGCCGCCTCCCTACAGATCTGCACCTTAGAGACCATTTCCACCTCATTATTGGCACCTTAGATTATTTGCATTCCTTACCCACACATCCAATCCTTACACAAACACACGCACTCAGAACTCACACACAACTCTGCTGTTCTATTATATACTATGTATTCCACAGCGTGACCAAGACACTACCTACTTTATATTTCTAAACACAGTGTAATACAGTCCATTATTACTATGTTTACAACCTCTCATTTTTTGACTTGACTTGTATTATTACTGTCTGATGTACTGCATTGAGGGAGCTTAGCACATAGCATTTCTTCACACCTTGAATCCCTGCTGTAAACGGTGTATGTGACTAACATTTGAATTTGTAGGTTTTGATAGGTAGGTAGGTAGGTAGGTAGGTAGGTAGGTAGGTAGGTAGGTAGGTAGGTAGAGAACATGCCAGGGTTTGGGGCTCACTCACCCTCTGTATCCTGCAGATCCAGGACCCTCCTGATCTGGGACAGAGGCATGAGGGTGATGTGTTTGAGTTGGGCTGCAGGTCGCGTCTGGCCCAGAGGACTCCTGAATGTGCTGATCACCTTATGTCTCTTCCGGGCAATCTGCAAATACAGACACAGTTGAGGTATGGAAGCCTCCATCCCTACCTAAACTCTCTCTCCAGTGAAGTGAAGTGAAGTATGTATGTAAGTATGTGGTGGTTAAGCTGTGACAAATCGATAAGGCCTTTTATAAAAGGTAAACGGTCCAAGTCATTAGCATGTGTTTAACTGGCTTGTGTGGGGGGCTGAGGCAGGGGTTGGGTCTGTCCCATGAAGGCATTGTGATATCTATTGGGGGTAGGGGAGATCTGAATACAGAGGGGCTAATCAATGAATAATTGAAGAGTGCAGCCCCTGCTCTCCCCATGCTCATTACCAGGCTGCTCTGACACTCCTGAATCAGGCCGCCTCTCCCACACACATTCTGGGTTTGATTGCTAACCCCCATTCTAATGCAACACTTCACTAATTAGGAGCCAGATAAGAAGCTGTGTCAGCAACGATAGATTGCACACCCATAAATAATCAGCCAGTGGGGCTCTTTGCTACTGAATTTGCATTTTCTTAGCATCTCAAGTCCCAAAGATTTCATAATGTGGGTGGGGGGGGGATAGAGGACGGGCAAGATTTTCTCAAATGAGCAATGGCATTAACTTGGGAGGGCATTTTGGGTGTATTGTAAAGTTCTAACATCTAAAGCCATGTCTGGGACATCACTAGTCAATACAGTGACATGTTGACCAGGGTTCAAATATTCAGCATATCATTGAGCCTGGCTGGAGTGTCAGATGAGCAGGTTTTCAATGTTGGTATTACTTCATTGATGTTGGCGTTACCTCAAGACAGTCATTGAAGAGAAAGAGTGTGACGTGCTCGCCTCGGTCACAGGGTTTGTCTCCCAGGGCGATGGTCTCCACCCTGTGGACCAGGCTGCGGTGGGACGAGAGCAGGTTGGCCTGAGGAGAGAGAGAGTGAGCGAGCGAGCAGACGGGATGAATATCACAACCAAAAAGACATCCAGCAACCATTCGTGAATAAACAAACAAACACGGTCACCAGAGAGAGCTTCATGATTCAATCACAGGCCTCATTTAAAGCGGCATATTTGGTATTAATGGGTCTAACTCCACAGATTGGTAATTTCACTGCACGGCTGATGGAGGAATTTCCATTTCCAGTCCCATTATTCCTCTAAAACCCTATCATCAAACTATGTTTATTCATTTGGATGCTCTGCTTATCCAAATCAAGATAAATAGAGCTATACTCACAGCCCAGAGCCAAAGGTATACTAATTCACTCCCTCTAGTCCCAACTCATCTCCACTATTATCACCTGAAAAGAGGACTTCGGTTCACACATACACACAGCTCTACACAAATTCTCTCCACACACACATTATCAAGTTAACTCCAGCGCAATAATCCATGAATAACAAGCTATAAATACGCAGTGAACAGTACAAAAAAATGCATCCTGTGGAAATTAGCTGAAATAAATAGGGATGTCAGGGTGAACACATAGGGAGAGGCCTGGCAGTTATGGTGCTCAGTTGGCCTGGCCGTTCTGTAGCTCAGTTGGTAGAGCATGGCGCTTGTAACGCCAGGGTTGTGGGTTCGATTCCCTGGATCACCCATACGTAGAATGTATGCACACATGACTGTAAGTCGCTTTGGATAAAAGCGTCTGCTAAATGGCATATATTATTATATTATTATTATATTACAGCCATTAACGCATAGGGAGAGGCCTGGCCGTTATGGTGCTGGAGTACAGCCATTAACGCATAGGGAGAGGCCTGGCCGTTATGGTGCTGGAGTACAGCCATTAACGCATAGGGAGAGGCCTGGCCGTTATGGTGCTGGAGTACAGCCATTAACGCATAGGGAGAGGCCTGGCCGTTATGGTGCTGGAGTACAGCCATTAACACATAGGGAGAGGCCAGGCCGTTATGTTGCTGAGGACAGCCATTAACGCATAGGGAGAGGCCTGGCCGTTATGTTGCTGAGGACAGCCATGAATGCCGTTATGGGAGAGGCCTAGCCGTTATGGTGCTGGAGAACAGCCATTAACGCATAGGGAGAGGCCTGGCCGTTGTTGCTGAGGACAGCCATGAATGCCGTTATGGGAGAGGCCTAGCCGTTATGGCGCTGGAGAACAGCTATTAACGCATAGGGAGAGGCCTGGCCGTTATGTTGCTGAGGAAAGCCATTAACACCATTATGGGAGAGGCTTAGCCTTATGTTGCTGAGGACAGCCATTAACGCCATTATGGGAGAGGCTTAGCCGTTATGATGCTGAGGACAGCCATTAACACCATTATGGGAGAGGCTTAGCCGTTATGATGCTGAGGACAGCCATTAACGCCATTATGGGAGAGGCTTAGCCGTTATGATGCTGAGGACAGCCATTAACGCCATTATGGGAGAGGCTTAGCCGTTATGATGCTGAGGACAGCCATTAACGCCATTATGGGAGAGGCTTAGCCGTTATGATGCTGAGGACAGCCATTAATGCATAGAGAGAGGCCTTGTCGTTATGGTGCTGAGGACAGCCATTAATGCATAGAGAGAGGCCTTGTCGTTATGGTGCTGAGGACTGCCATTAATGCATAGAGAGAGGCCTTGTCATTATGGTGCTGAGGACAGCCATTAATGCATAGAGAGAGGCGTTGTCATTATGGTGCTGAGGACTGCCATGAATGCCGTTATGGGAGAGGCCTAGCCGTTATGGCGCTGGAGAACAGCTATTAACGCATAGGGAGAGGCCTGGCCGTTATGTTGCTGAGGAAAGCCATTAACACCATTATGGGAGAGGCTTAGCCGTTATGATGCTGAGGACAGCCATTAATGCATAGAGAGGCCTTGTCGTTATGGTGCTGAGGACTGCCATTAATGCATAGAGAGTTATGGTGCTGAGGACAGCCATTAATTGTCGTTATGGTGCTGAGGACAGCCATTAATGCATAGAGAGAGGCCTTGTCGTTATGGTGCTGAGGACAGCCATTAATGCATAGAGAGAGGCCTTGTCGTTATGGTGCTGAGGACAGCCATTAATGCATAGAGAGAGGCCTTGTCGTTATGGTGCTGAGGACAGCCATTAATGCCATGGTGCTGAGGACTGCCATTAATGCATAGAGAGAGGCCTTGTCGTTATGGTGCTGAGGACTGCCATTAAGGCATAGAGAGAGGCCTTGTCGTTATGGTGCTGAGGACAGCCATTAATGCCATTATGGGAGAGGCTTAGTCGTTATGGTGCTGGAGGACAGCCATTAACGGATTAGAGGCTCAACAAAGCGTGCCACATTCCGGTGAAAAATGCACAAACAACTTACAGGGCAGCCGTCAACTTCATAGACGACATCAAAGATCTGCTTCTGTCCCTCTATTTTCCTCTTGTCCTCGTTTATGTGACTGGGGGGGGGGTCAAATAAATTCCGTTAGCCAACTGATGCTACAATCACTTTATGTAAATGCATGGCTAATGGATGAGGCTTTAACTTAATTACAACAAAATGCTTCATGCATGGCCGGTGGTGCACAGTTGACTCACGTCATAACTTCCTTGAGTGATTCGATTGCCTTCTCCAAAGTGATTTTGTCAGGGTTGTTACAGGCAGTGTGTTTCTTAATATCTGCAAGATAGATGGGTCAATGAACATTGACATATATAATTGATAGAACAGTGAAAAAAGCCAAGGGCAAACAACTGATATGGCCGACAGATTTATAACACAACTGTGGATAAAGGCGAGGATCATCTATCAGCATTTCCTGTGACATTTTAGTCGGAAATCAAGCGCTCTCTTCATATGCAGGTGAGGAGAATGCATAAAGTTAGTACTTCTACCACGCCACATATGTACCATGTTGCTCAAGATTTGGCTGTCAAGTGTGTTTGTGTGCGGTGTAGTCTACCGTTGAGGAGAAGGGCGACGCTAGGCAGTCTCTGCACAGGGCGAATCAGCAGCTCCACCAGTGTCTGTCGTCCACACTCGGGCTTCGCCTGATTGATCTGGAGGCAAAAAAAAAAAAAAAAAAAACACACTGCTGTTAAAGCAGGAGGAGACCTGACAGACATGTTGCGGCTTACACACACACACACACACACACACACACACACACACACACACACACACACGCAATCACTCACATCCACAACACAGACAGAGACATTTTCTTCAAGTTTACTGTACATAGAGACAAGCAATGAATGACCTTTGGCATGAGGCATATGGTAACTTCTAAACCTACACTCACGTGAATGTATACACAAATGTACATCGTCTCAGAGGTCACATACCTTGAGGAAAGCATGGAACCTCGGCTTCTGCTTCTCACACCTCACTATGGTCTCCTTGCTCATCTCAAAGAAGTTGACGAATGGCGGGTAAGCCTTCACCAGGTCTTTAGACTGACAGACAGAGAAAGGAACTGAGTGAGAATGTCCAAAATGGCTCAATACAACATTCAGAACAAAGGCCTGCTATACTCACGTATTTGAGAATGATGTCCCCGACACTCTTGTCCTCAGACCAGTCCATGACCAGCTCCTCCAGATCGGCCTGTCAAATCAACCCAATAAGCAGAGAGACACAGAGGGCGTTTAGGTGACTTCACTGCAGATTAAACTCTTGTTCAGGTCATCTTGGGATATTTCAAGGAGAGAAGTGCCCACCTTTATCCTGGTGTGTACGTCGAAGATCTCTGGGATGCTGCCAAAGATGGTCTTGATTTCTTCCGGAGCCAAAATGGGTCCACCAACTTGGCCTTCTTTTTCCAGGGGTACTTTGAACAGCTAAAAAGGAACAGACGTTTCAGGCGAGACTCAGACTTAGCCCACTATTCCCTTAATCAATACATACACCTCCAATACATAAGGTACTCTCTATTTCAGACTGAATAGTTCTATGAGAATGTTTGTAAAAGTAGAAAGTCAAATCATTTTAGAGTGCAGGTAAGTATTAATTATAAAAGACCACCCTGCCTCCCCATCATCTTATCAAAGATATAGAAAACTCAAACAGTGAAAGTAGGTCCCCTAATAAACTACAAGAAATGATTCCCGTTAAAAAGTCCTGATCTAGCAAAGCTCTATTCAGCTTTCCCTGTAAAAAGTATAATCAAAAAGGCTCAAAATGGCCTGGAATTACCTTCTAATAAAAAGACATTTTAACAAGCGCCCAACATGTGTGAATCATAATGGGATCATTGGTATTCAAGCCAACTTCTTGGCAGGCCAGTTCATGGGCTGACTTCAGAGGGCAGTGGACATGGGGTCAGCAGTCAGTGTTAAAGACCATCCAATGTGAAGCCGGCCATCTGTCTCCTGGGCTGCCATGGTGCAGTGGGCGTGGTACAGAGAGAGGACACTACTGGTGACTGCATACGAGTGGGAGTGAGTGGGCATGGGTCAGGGTGAAAGAGAACAAGGTGATGTACGCGCAAAAGTAGAGTACACCACACCGATTAGGAAATATGGTAGTGAGGTTTGCTGAACAGAGGAGGGAGATGTGAGAATAGGAGCGATGAGACAAGGACAGGCCTGAGGTTTGGGTCGATGAGCAGCAAAGAGCTCTGCAGTGTGAGTGGGAGCCTGGCTGGCTGACAGTCCTGATGCGCACAATCCTATTAATTTTCTCCCCCACTGGTTACTGGACTCAGGCACCAGTGGGACAGCCTGATTAGGACCCTAGCAGCCCCGGTGGTGCTAAGTGAGCCCAACATCCACAGCAGCAGCGACAAACCTGCAAGACTGTGGTGAGAATATCCACATAGTTGCTCTCTGTCTGGTACAACTCCTTGGAGACCTGCCATCTAGCCGACTGCTTCAGGACAGCAGGTGTAGAGCTCTTCAAGGGCCGGGAATGTTCTGGAAGAGAGCCAGGGATCGTCAAGAGGTGTATATTGATTGAGACAGTGGGGAAAAACATGTTTTCTTTTGACTACCCACAACTTCTGAAGTTATTTTGACTTCCTGGGTGTCTCGGAGTTTAGAAAATTGAGATTCTGACATGCAAAGTGAACGCTACTCTGCAAAAGACTTGGGGCTTTTATCTTAGCTAGTGAGAATGGTTCCAGAATGCAACTAAATGTATTTCATATAATCCCATTCCTTCATATAAATTCATCCTCAACTCTCCAGTCAACTCTGCAGGCTTTAAGGCTCAACCTACTATTCTTGCACCACTTTGATCATCTAGACAGTTCTTATATAATTTCTAATATCATACCAAATCGGATTTCCCCACAGTGACAGTTCAACTGAGTGACCCTTCATCTCCTGGCATTCGCTGAGAGACAGACTGACTCCTGTGACGAGTCCCTCCACGAACCCTCCCCAGTCTCTGTGGCCGGGGACTGGGCTGGCTAAGGACACACTCCCTGTCCTGAGGGCCCATGGGGGCCTCTGGGGTCTCTGCTTCCTGCTGAGGGGTGGTAGTGCTAGGGCCACTCTTTGTCCCCCTACTCATCTCCCTGGCACTCATCCTCCTCTGCCTGTTGGCCTCAGCACAGCACCTCCTACGCCTGCTGCTCTCTATACTGTGCTCTGAAAGACAGGGTGTTCAGTCTCTTTGGGGGGAGTTCAAACAGAATAGCAGAGAGTGCTGGTTCTTCCTGCCTCCCCCTGCAACAAGCAGTGACCGCCTCCTTAGTCTATGACAAGGCTCTGATTTCAGCTGACATGAGACACTAATGATGCTATAATCCCTGTCTGTTTTTGCCTGCATTCATTTTTAACGAGGTCAGAGGCGCTTATTAACCACCGTTGACAGGCTAACTAACACCCAGTGTTACCAGCCCTGTGACATGACGTGTGTGGCTGATGAGTGACCGTGGCTCCTCTCTCACCTGCCAAGGCCTTGCAGGTCTCGGGGGTGTTGGAGATGTCCAGCAGAGAGCCCATGGACATGGAGTGTTCGGCAGAAGGCCTCTTGCGGGGTGGAGGGAAGGGGGAGATCTCAGTCTCCTTGGTGAGCTGGGCCAGGGTTTCCCGCAGACGCCTCCTCTTCCGGTTACTGTTGGGTGTGTTGAGGGACAGCAGGGACACAGCCTTCTTCAGCACAGGACTGTCCATCTGAGAGTAGGAGAAACGTGGGCATGTCAGATGAGGGTGTATGGAGAAAAATGTGTGTAAAAAGAAAAAGGAAGGCACTGTGGTGGAAAGTAATCTCTGTTAAACCAGAACTAAATTCTCACGTATTTTGGTCAGATGCTCAATTAAGCTCTGCAGGGGAGAGGTTCAAAATTGTGATGAGATTTGTGAAGCCATAATTTCACCTAGTTTATCATCCGTTTGCACATGCAAAGCAATTACACGAATAAGTGTCAAATCAGTGGCACGGTATCAAATACATGGTTTCCAGGTGTTTGATGCAATTCCATTTGCTCCGTTCGGGCCATTATTATGTGCTTTTCTCCCCTCAACAGCCTCCACTGGTTTGCAAGCGCACAATACTACGATTATTGTGAATACTCAGATTTATATAAGTTTGATTAAAACGTTAACACGCTTTCCAAGAACGCTTTCTCTTACAATCCAGACATGGACTTTGAAAAAAATTCAGAGCATTGCCAATCAAAGTAAATATTCTATCACAGGGATCATCCAATTTTGGGGGAGCTTTTTTGATTTGGACATAAAGTTTGTATGTGAAAAATGTTTGTATTTTATTTCCCAAACTCCTTCCAGAGAGGGATAATCATGAGGATGTGCGTGACACAGTTTATAGAATCTTAGCAGTGTCCATTACACTGTATAGAGGTTTGTGTAGGGGCATTGGGAGGATGACTGACAGACAAAACTTACCTTCTGATAGAAGTACATGGACTCTCCTGCTCGGGCATCCATCTGTATCGTTCCCCAGAACCACTTGAACAAGCAAAGAAAAATAGTATTGACACAAGGTGGGGAACACCAGTGCTCACCATCTCTGCTCAAATGACTTGTCTAGTTGAAAGGAAAATTAAATATTGATCATCCAAGTGAGGCAAGAGTTTACCAATCAATACAGCCAAATACATTAAATAGAAATACGTATTTGACATAATCCTTAGAAGAAAACAACAAGGCTCATTTTCCCAGACTTGACAACGCCAATGTATTAGAGAATTCATGAATTTGAGGCACATGAATTTGAGGTGTTATGCTTCAGTCAGACATACTGTTGACCTGGGAAATGTTTCATGTTTGTCTGCCTACCGCCAGTACGGTGATGTAAGCTGACACCTACTACATTGAAGTGCTCACCTCCTGCTTGACAACATACAGTCTCTTTGATGGTACGAATGGCAGCTCCTTGACAGCGTTTTCCTCCACCACCATGTGAGTGCACTTCTGATCACCAACCTCCAGGTGGCTGCCACCTTGGAGAAACACAAAGTTTTAGAAACTCCAAAAGTACTCCATAATAGAAGGGAGGATAATGTGCTTGTAGAGTAGCTTTTGTAAAGCCTAGATATAACATATGAAGGAACAAAAAATAAATACTGAAAATGTAAGACCTCAGGCTAATACCATGTTTGATTGTCCTTTCCTCCATGTTGGTCTTCTCTTCATCTGAGAAGCCCAGGAAGCTCAGCACACAGTCTTGAAAGGGGGGAACTTTGAATTCGGTGCGGAAATCTTCATCTCCAGCATGGAAACTACTGTAAGAACAGGTGGTTGTCAGCCCTCATACATGTACATAATAGTATACATTGATGTACAGACATGAATGTGAAGACCGTGAGGAGATACTTACACATCCTCTCTATGCTCCCAGGCCTTATGGATCCAAGTTGGGGTGAGGATGGGTGTTCCCATACACACAGCAAGCTAGACACAGAGAAGTATGTCATATTAGGAGGTATACCGTATATACTAGAGGTATACCGATTAGTCGGAATGGTCGATTAATTAGGGCCGATTTCAAGTTTTCATAACAATCGGAAATCGGTATTTTTGGATGCCAATTGTTTTATATACAACTTTATTTAACGAGGCAAGTCAGTTAAGAACACATTTTTATTTTCAATTATGGCCTAGGAACGGTGGGTTAACTGCCTCATTCAGGGGCAGAACGACAGATTTTTACCTTGTCAGCTCAGGGATTCAATCTTGCAACCTTACAGTTAACTAGTCCAATGCTCTAACCACCTGCCTCACGAGGAGCCCGCCTGTTACGCGAATGCATTAAGAAGCAAAGGTAAGTTTCTAGCTAGCGTTAAACTTATCTTATAAAAAACAAAATCAATCATAAACACTAGTTATAACTACACATGGTTGATGATATTACTAGTTTATCTAGCGTGTCCTGCGTTGCATATAATCGATGCGGTGCACATTCGCGAAAAAGGGCGGTTGCTGCTCAAACATACCTAACCATAAACACCAATGCCTTTGTTAAAATGAATACACAAAAGTATATATTTTTTAAACCCGCATATTTAGCTAAAAGAAAGGTTAGCAGGCAATATTACCCAGGTGAAATTGTGTCACTTCTCTTGCGTTCATTGCACGCAGAGTCAGGGTGAATGCAACCGTTTGGGCCGCCTGACTCATTGCGAACTAACTTGCCAGAATTTTATGTAATTATGACATAACATTGAAGGTTGTGCAATGTAACAGCAATATTTAGACTTAGGGATGCCGCCCGTTAGATAAAATACCAAACGGTTCCGTATTTCACTGAAACAATAAACGTTTTGTTTGAGATTATAGTTTCCGGATTCGACCATATTAAATGACCTACGGCTCGTATTTCTGTGTGTTATTATGTTATAACTAAGTCTATGATTTGATAGAGCAGTCTGACTGAGCGATGGTAGGCACCAGCAGGCTCGTAAGCATTCATTCAAACAGCACTTGATTTCATTGATGTATTATATTAAGTTAAAATAAGTGTTCATTGAGTATTGTTGTAATTGTCATTATTCCCCCACCCAAAAAAAGTCTGATTAATAGGTATCCTCTTTTTTTAGTCCTCCAATAATCGGTATGGGCGTTGAAAAAGCATAATCGGTAAACCTCTAGTATATACCACATACTGGGGTATTATGAAATAAAGACTACGATTTTTTGTGGGGGCTCCCTAAAGCTCGGTGGGTGGGTACAACGGTTTATAACTAGAAGTCAATTTATTTGGCACATCTTAGAAAGTGATCTTCAGATCAGGGCTCCAGCTATGCATTTGGTTTGCGAACTAAGTGGCTAACTTGCAAAATCCAGCCTCTTCGTTAAAGCAGAGACAATCCCCTCCTGGATCAAGGTCCATGCTGCCTACATTTGTTTTGTGCATTATTTCGTTTTTTTACATCAGGAAAGAAAGAGGCCCTTGTGTGCACTGCCGGCAATACGATATACCCAGGTACCACAAGATAATTGGGGGGCTTGTGTATGGCTTGTGGTAACGACTGGAGAGGAATGAGTTGAATGGTATCAAATATATCAAACACATGGTTTCCATGAATTTGATGCCATTCTATTTGCTCTGTTCCAGCCCCTCAGCAGCCTCTTATGCCCAGTATGGTACAGAAACTACTCTTTAAAAAAGAGGATTGAGGTGTTTGGCCCTCTTTTACAACAGCTGTAGGCTGTGTGCCAGGTACTGCAAGAGGTAAAAAGCTCCATCAAAAGCCAGGGATGAAAAAAGGCATAGTGTATTGAAACGGATCTCATTCTTGTACTCTATTAAGTACTCACTTTCCAATGTAAAATGTCTCAGTATGTCTGTTAAGAGAGCTAGGCTACTTTCCTGTTTAAAGTGCTGGAGCAAAACATCTAAACAAGTTGAGCTTTCAACTCAGAAAAAGATGGGGTGGAGAAAAGCGAACAGAACCACTGAGAATCAATAAAACAAAAACTTCAGTCAGCAAATGAAATGTCATGTGGGGAAGAAAATAAATGGCATGGATTAGGTCTATACATGAGCTCTTCCAGACAGGAGGAAAGGTTAGGGGTGTTTTACAAACCTTGTATTTCTCGCCATGAGTGGAGTATGCAATGAGATGGGTGACTTTCGTGCTGAAGTCCTTCCGAATGGTGCCTCCCATGTGATGCACCAGATTCACCAGGTTTTTCTGCAGGGGTTAAAGGCAGTGAGTGACATTTGGCACCAACACACATCTCTTAGCATTAAAAAGCTAACAAAACCAACATGTTGGTACTTGGTAGTGCTACAAATAATGACAGTCAACTTGAACCCATTCCACTTACAACTTCCTCTTTGTTGCGGAAACCGGTGAAACACAGCGACAAGTTGAACATGGTGGTAGAGTATAGAGGACGAGAGGAAAACGGCAGGGGCTGTGGGAAACAACAAACAATATGGTTCTTATAAATCTCGGATATTGGTAACATTGCTCATGCATCATTTCCTCCACTGCTTTTATCAAGTACATATTTTTTTCTGGGGGGGGGGGGTTATTTACTGGTCAGTAGCAAAGCTGTATGAAAGGCTACTGCATTTGTAAGTATGTGTGTGTTCTGTTGATATCCAAGTTACCAGGCTCTGTAGATAAGGGGATAGATGCAGAGATCATTTCTCATTCTGAATACGGCCATATTTTAAATCTATTCAGTTTTTAGAGTTGTAATGCTTTCCTTCATAGATATATGTTCATCTTGGAGAGGTGACTGGTGAGGTTTGCAGTGATCTGTGGCCACGGGTGTGTTCATCTTCCCCAGTAATCTGACTGAGTTGAGCAGGTGCTCTGCTTAGACCAGACAACAGTGATGCATTTCTCAGGGTTCACGGGAACAATCAAAACCCATCATATAAATCTATTTAAACTTGAAAGCACACCTTTTCTGCCATGTTTTACTTCATCTCCCATTGCAGGCAGATGCTAAATTGCACCATAACAGTCAAAACCTCATATCTTGAACCGGCGAGGAGTGATCCACAGCCGAGCACTGCGAGTGCCATCCCAGAGTGAGTGAGTATATTTCAGGAGTGATTTGCTCCTGTCCTTACCTCCTCTCGTCTCGCACAGTGGAGAACAACCGGGGGGCCCACGATCCGGTTGTCATGTTTGTAAAGATAGATGTAGTCAGGAGAGGCAAAGTCTTTGAGCACAAACACCGTCTCAAACTCTGTGTTTTCTCCATCTCCAAACTCTTTGACATTGTCGGTCTTTATGCAAGGCACGTTGATATCCTGTGGATTAAAAAAGGTTGCTGTTAATGTGAGTAGGGACACACAAGCAGCCCTTTCATATCAAAGGAGTAATTTGATAATCATGATATTATATTGCAATATGAGTGATACATTTAAAGTAGGTGATTTTAGAGCAAACGGTAAACATTGAAGTTCAGGTACTTGAAACCCGTTCATTAATTTGCAGAGAGACAGACCGATGCTCACCATGACATTGCTCAATGCCGCATGAAACAATTTCCAGTGCTCACTCTGAGGGCGTTATTTTGATTCGATTTGACTCACTAAATTCAGTCGAGCAGAAATTGAATCAAGAACACAGCCTATATAAATCAGAGATCATTGAGCTGAAGAGAGAAATTATGTATGATACCTGTAAACCGTATTCATAAAATACATAATCCCCACAGAATTATTGGCACCATACATCAGAAGACAAAGCATTAGAGGAATAAACAGTGTGAACGTGTTAGATCATTTTGTTAGAGAGATCTAAGCTTGGACAACAGGTGTTAACAGTATAAATCTGTGACATTTACCGGTAATTGTGAGGACACTGCTGCAGCTACACACCAATCACCTTGAGATTGCCCATGCAAAGAGACCCCCCCCCTGATGGATTAAAGCATGCAACACCGAAAAAAGACCTACCATATTGACTATAGATTTTATCAATTTCTCTCCAGTCTCAGCACCCGGTTCTCCTCCTCTAATCTTAACCACTGGGACTTCCATTATTCTGACGGCCTGTAAAATGAAGCATTGACCTCAAGCTGGCGACACCAAACTGACAAATTATCTGAACAACGGGCCTGTGTCATTGCAACCCAGAAGGCAAGAACTTCAAACAAATGTCAAACGCTATCTGGGGGGAAAGTTCTGCTAAATTAATAAAGTTGAAAGCAGCAGGTCAACTTTGTCAAATCACTCAGCAGACTTCCCCCTCTGATTAAGCTGTCAGCGAATGTGCCACTACTACAGATTGGAACACAAAATAGATCATTTAAAGAAGCCTTCAGATCAAAAAGCTTCTCAGTCGCTCAAGAGCGAACCCGTTTTATTCCTACAGTTGAGCCCTGTGCCGTAGCTTCACATTCACAGACAAAGTTAACCTGTCTCCCCCCCTTCATCTACACTGATTTAATTGGTGGCGTCAATAAGGAATCACCTGGTCAGTGTATGTCAAGGTGTTTTGTATACTCACTGTACTCATTATTAAATAACAAAATTAAAACAAATCACACGCAACAAATCATAATGCAATGATGCTTCCACAATGACAGCCCATACAACTGGGCTCAAACCATTAGGGCACGGTACCTGCAGTGCTTTGACAAGTGCTCCATTTCTTCCAGCTTCTCCTACAAGAACAACTCTGGTTTCGACCCGAGGTAGCATCTCTACAAGGGAATAGAGGACCAAGGGCACAGTGAATCTCAAAGGTAATGTGAAAGCAATCATAAAACGAAATCCTTCCTGTTTTGAGTGACAGCCTCAGGTAAAAAGCAGTTAATATCACACTGATTGAGAGAAAGGGTGAAACTCTTGCCTTCCATGTCTTCAGAGCCCAAACCCAGGAATACATCCTTAGTAGTCTCAGCCATCCTGGAGTCATACACAGAGGAGTCCACCAGCAGGCTCCGAGCCATCCCCAAAGTAACTATGCTGCTGTCAGCCATGGAAGTGTGACACGGGTGGTGGCACAATCCTGTCTAAACAATCAAAAGTTAGTAAAGTCAGAGCTTGAGGAGAGAGTGAGGTGTCAAATGCCAAACCACTTGGAATAGAAATGATGAAAATAAAAATGTGTGTAGCCCATTTTATACCCAAGTAGAATTCGGGTCTTATAACATATTGGCTTCCCACCTTGCGAGTTATTTGCCAATATGTGCCTCTGCCTGGTGATACTTAAACCACGATTGAATGTATATCCATAATTGGTAGATGGTTGTAATTACAAGGTTGTGGTAAATGTTGCTTAGACGCAACCACCTTCCTCCCAGATAAATTCCAAACATGAATTCCATGTGGTATGTTCGCTTTGAACATACACCTGTCTGTTTGAGCTAATCAGCCTTGCAATATGGGCACCATGCCATCGCAGACGAGAAGTAGAATGAAGCATGGGTGACCAAACATTGACATTCATGTTTAGCATTTCCCCTATGAATTATATAAAAAAAATGTGTTTACTTCAGTGGTGACAAAGTTAGCGGGAGGCGGGGAGGGAGGGCATGGCCAATGCCGCAGTCTGCAACCAAAATTTGAGCCTGTCCTCTTGGCCTCAGAAAACTTTTGCTGTTTTAAAGCTAATATCCTGCAATTCTACACATTTTGCCATGGCTTATGCGGTGTTCATTTGCTATCTGAGAGACCCAAACACAAAGTCAAATGGGGGAGATTTGCCTCGACAGTCTAGTTTTATTTTAGTGATTGCTATACTTCAAATATTATTTTATTAAAACAAAACTCCATTATATTTTCTACAATTTACATCTGGTTTTAGTTGTAGTATTTTTTTAATGATATATTTTGGAGCGAGGGCAACGAATATAGGGAAAACACAGAGTGGTAGTGTCTAACAATTGGATTTGATTATTTATTGGGCAAAGCTCAGTGATGCATTCAAGGACCTTCTAATTAGAACCTTCTTCTGATTACGGGCATACTGTCCAACGTTGGACACACCCTGCTATACAGGTACAGTCATTTTCCGCGTCCTTAAAAAGGGAAATTTAAAAAATGCTCAACTTTATATTAACCATTTCCAGCACCACCGCAACATTAACACGTGATTTGTAGTAAAAAAGTGTGTATTGTGACTTTAACTAATTATGAGTAGGCATTGCCTACTAACTGGTTTATGATGTCATTGGAAATACATTTTTTACTACAAAACAGAAACAGCCAATTTTCACATACAGTTTAAGTCAGAAATGTACATACACTTAGGTTGGAGTCATTAAAACTCGTTCTTCAACCACTCCACAAATTTCTTGTTAACAAACTATAGTTTTGGCAAGTCGTTTAGGACATCTACTTTGTGCGTGACAAGTATTTTTTCCAACAATTGTTTAGACAGATTATTTCATTTATAACTCACTGTATCACAATTCCAGTGAGTCAGAAGTTTACATACACTAAGTTGACTGTGCCTTTATACAGATTGGAAAATTCCAGAAAATTGTGTCATGGCTTTAGAAGCTTCTGATATGCTAATTGACATAATTTGAGTCAATTGGTGGTGTACCTGTGGATGTATTTCAAGGCCTACCTTCAAACTCAGTGCCTCTTTGCTTGACATCATGGAAAAATCAAAAGAAATCAGCCAAGACCTCAGAAAAAAAAAATTGTACACCTCCACAAGTCTTGTTCATCATTGGGAGCAATTTCCAAACACCTGAAGGTAACACATTCCTCTGTACAAACAATAGTACGCAAGTATAAACACCATGGGACCACGCAGCCATCATACCGCTCAGGAAGAAGATGTGTTCTGTCTCCTAGAGATGAACGTACTTTGGTGCCAAAAGTACAAATCAAACCCAGAACAGCAGCAAATGACCTTGTGAAGATGCTGGAGGAAACAGATACAAAAGTATCTATATCCACAGTAAAACGAGTCCTATATCGACATAACCTGAAAGGCCGCTCAGCAAAGAAGAAGCCACTGCTTCAAAACCGCCATAAAAAAAGCCAGACTACTGTTTGCAACTGCACATGGTGACAAAGATCATACTTTTTGGAGAAATGTCCTCTGGTCTGATGAAACAAAAATATAACTGTTTGGCCATAATGACCATTGTTATGTTTGGAGGAAAAAGGGAGGCTTGCAAGCTGAAGAACACCACCCCAAACATGAAGCACGGGGATGGCAGCAACATGTCGTGGGGGTGCTTTGCTGCAGGAGGGACTAGTGCACTTCATAAAATAGATGGCATCATGATGTAGGAAAATTTGGTGGATATTTTGAAGCAACATCAAGACATCAGTCAGGAAGTTAAAGCTTGGTCGCAAATGGACAATGACCCCAAGCATACTTCGAAAGTTGTGGCAAAAATCGCTAAAGGACAACATTTCGGGTAGCCTTCCACAACCAGGTTAAAGAATTTAAAGACAATGCTACCAAATACTAATTGAGTGTATGTAAACTTCTGACCCACTGGGAATGTGATGAAATAAATAAATCACTCTACTATTATTCTGACATTTCACATTCTTAAAATAAAGTGGTGATCCTAACTGACCTAAGATAGGTCATTTTTACTAGGATTAAATGTCAGGAATTGTATAAAAAAACAACATTAAATACATTTTTTTTTAAATGAGTTTAAAATGTATTTGTCTAAGGTGTATGTAAACTTCCGACTTCAACTGTATGTTGAGGTGGTGCTGGAGATAAATATGAAGTCATAACATTTTGACAGTCCCCTTTAACCCTGTGAGACCCACGGTTGCAAAAACACAATGTCTCTAAAATTGCATCCTGTATTTTATATATATATATATATATATAAATGTTTAGTAATTTACCAGACTCTCTTATTCAGAGCGACTTATAGGCGCAATTAGGGTTAAGTGCCTTGCTCACGTGCAGACAGATGTTCTTACCCAGCCAGCTCAGGGATTCAAACTAGCAACCTTTCGATTACTGGCCCAACCTCTTAACCGCTAGGCTACATTGTTGTATTAGTAGCCTCTGAAATGTTACAAACTTGTCTGAGACCACACTGGTACCCTAGGCAAGGATTTATTCAGGGATTTTCTAGGTAAGATGGGAATGGTCAGCAAGGTCCCCCATCTTGGCGGTGAAGAAAAATGTTGCATCTTTAAGCCAACTTCCTGCAATTCAACATTTTCTCAATGGAGCTTTGGAGAAATGTTTGCAGTTTAAAGTTAATTTCCTGCAATTCTACACATTTTGCTGTGGAGCTGAAAGAAAATGTTGCAGTTTTAAAGCTAATTTGATGCGATTCTACAGTACATATTCTGCCTTGGAACCGTGAGAATTTTGCCATTTTAAAGCTAATTTCCTTCAATTCAATGTATTTTGCCATGGACAATTATTATGCTAAAAGTAGCAATTACAAAATCAAATACGGCTAAATTCATTCTTTTTGGAATTTTAAATTCTCCCAGACTGTCTATTTTCAGTTTGATGTTTGTATTGAGGTAGTTTTGGAAGTGTTGCAAAAAGGAAAAATTGGGCTCAAAAGGGTGCCAAACTGAGACGTGGTAACATTTTGGGAAAGGTAACATTCTGCACATACAGACAACCAAATACTTCAAATAACTTTGATGATGACCCCCCTTACACATCAAAAGAATACAAAAATAAAGTGTCTTATGGTCTCAGAATACTGCCATTAATCTTACGGTAAAGTAAAATAAGAGGTTCTCTCTCCAAGTTCAGCCAGAAAAAAAAATATATATATATATGACTAAAAAGGAAGTTGGATGTTCTCCATACATAGAAATGTTTTTGATAGCCAAATACTAAAATATGGATTGGTCAAGTTGATAAACATAGCTATTTCTGTCAAAATATGACTTAATTTCAGATGTTTATACACCACTTACACCCATATGTTATATCACACATCTTTATAGAATTTCAGTTCTAACGACAAAATTGTCAAGCCATTGAAAACCAATGTTGCATTTAAGAAACATTTCCAGAAAACTATTTTACAAACATAACGTAACAGACGTTAACGTAACAGACGTCCCGACCCCAGTTAGTAACATCTGATTAACTATGTAACGTTAACTAGCAAAACAACAAAGTGTATTTATGACTGCACCAACCAACGTACAGTGAAAACCCTCGTCAAAGACGAGCTAACTGGTTGTTTAACAAAAACGAACCAGACTGGCTAAACGTTAGCGACTGTACATTACCCAATACAACGTGTTGTTACTAACGTCAACTAATTAAATCAAACACTAACGAATTTAGTTAGCTAACTAACTACAGTACTTCATAAACATGGTTGCTGGAAAATAAACAAATGTTAAGACTTACATAAACCTTCGGAATTAACAACAAATAATCGCAGGTGAGTGATAAACTGGCTAGTCGACCAGTTCAGCTAGCTAGCTAGCGGCTGTCTAACTAAATTGACACTTAACTATCTGTAGGTTATTGCCGTCTCTAAAAAGTAAATATGTATATTTGCGCGTGGATAAATCTGTCAACTCCCTCAATCCGAATTCAAAAAGCAATGCAAACAAGGCGTCTGTAATCTCATTGGACAAGAATGGGAAAGCCTGCTGAATAAACCCTGCGCGGCTACTGATTGGCTGGTGGATTCAAACTACAATGCCCACTGGCACTGTGCAGGGCATAGGCGCTCCGTGGCCACAGGGTTGGCTACGAAGTTATACACAACTTTACCAGATATTCTTCAAATTTATGGTCCGCTTCTATTATAGAATGTCATCATTAAATATGGGCAAGTTAATTTAAATACATCAACTTTCTACGTCATTAAACCTGGGCAAGTTAATTTAAATACATCAACCTTCTACGTCATTAAACCTGGGCAAGTTAATTTAGGTAAATCAACTTTCTACGAAGTTTACCGGGAAATCAACTTTCTCAAACACAGGCAAGGCTTCAAGACAGAATACCTGTAGTACATGTCTACATCTGCATTTCCCTGTTGTCATCACTGAGGTTGGGTTGCGCCAACAATGGTTTAAATTAATATAGGTTTAAAGTGAAAACTAAACTTAGATTAGAGGAAGGATTTTAAAATGTGGTGCAACAAGATTAATAGATAAACCTTTATTTAAAACTTCTTATGGATAGGCGTCACGTCAACAGAATCCTTGATTCAACCTAATTTAAGAGTTAATCCACAGTTTGTTCACAAAGTTTCTAAACCCAGAGCTGCAACATTGCGAGTCTTCAGGGAATGCTTGCGAAGAGACTAAACAGACCAGGCCGATGATTTTTTATAACTAAATCAATGTAGTTTCCAATGGGTACAAATGAGTCATAGTGGGCAGAACTAGAAAGGATCTGGGCAGGACCAAGCACAAGCTAGCGAGATCCCATTGGCCCGTTATAGCATATATCTGCATATTTCCGTTATGGAAATGCCTCTGTGAAGTGCACTCGTAAATAACGCTATGTTTTAAACTTTGTCAAATGGTAAAGTTTTCTTAGCCCACTCTGTTCATAACATATTCTAGTTTTGGAAACAGAAAACTGTATTGAGATCAAATGTTTAATCGATGATAAATGTAGCAGAATGTCAGCCAAAATCTATCTTCTCCCACTGCCGGCCAATGGTTTCTCATATTTGGTAGTGAGTGGAAACGCCCAGTGGATGCTTCACATTTATACATCCGGTGAAATATCTGTCTCATTGTTATAGCTGTGGTTTGGATAAAAGCGAAGCATATATTATTATTATTATTATTATAAATATCTGTCTCATTGTTATAGCTGTGGTTTGGGAAGTCAATGAGAGAAGTGAAATATTCTTCCTTAGTTGTTAATTTTCGTCGAACTCTAAAGAAACAGCCTAGATTCGACTCAATGTCTTAAGTAGTTGAACATGTTTCTACTCCAACCTCATGAGTGACAAACTGACACGGTTTAATTTTCGTCAAAAACAACTTTATATCGAAGGAGTGTCTGATTTGACGGCTTTGACGACCGTTAGATCCGATGACGTGTTTCTAACGCTTGAGCTATCCAACGTTGCCATGACATCGCCTACACGTGTGATCGAGAAGCAGTTTTAGCTCAAATATTCATAAACTTTTCTGTCTGGTTTTAGCCTATCTTCGTACTGTCTTTGTTTTGTTCTAGGGGCAGATGCTCATGATGGATTCCTTCTGGCTGTGGTGCAGTTTGTCTTCACAGAACCTCTGCAAACCTGCACCAAGCTTGAAGGACAAAGTGATGAGCTCAAGCAAGTCCCTTTCATTTTTTACTCGAGTCCCAGCTTCTGTATGCCTGTTACATCTTCAGCTCTTTGTGCCAACTCTTTTCTACTTCTGTAATCCCCTCTGGAGCTTGAAAGACACACCATAGAACAAAGCTCAATGAAGCCGTGCCCTCCACCTCCCTGCCATCCCCTGCACCGCACTTTCAATTTCAAACCAAATCATATTTCTACCACAGTGATGGACAAAATGTTTACATTTCAGTTATGAGCACCTTTTTTTGTTACTGCACAATTCAGATGTTTTGGAAGACTTTATTGAAGTGAAGCTCAGAAATGCCATACAGTATTACATGCCAATGGAAACTATAAAGATAGTGTAAATGATCAAATGTTAAACGTTTATTGCCTTTAAATCTGGGGTGGCAGGTAGCCTAGTGGTTAGAGCATTGGGCCAGTAACCGAAAGGTCAAATCCCTGAGCTGACAAGGTAAAAATGTGTTGTTCCATCCCTGAACAAGGCAGTTAACCTGCTGTTATTGTTAATAAGAATTTGTTCTTAACTGACTTGCCTAGTTAAATAAACATCTGGATGATACTCACCAGCAAGGAAATTTGGCCAAATAAGAAGTTCATATCTTTCAAACTTTGCATCTAAAATTGTGTTTACAGTTATGTAAAGATGTCTGTCGGTGCACTTAAATGGCAGGTTCATGTTTTGGATGAGGGAATAGAAGGAATTTGTCATCCTTTTCATATGCTATGAATAAGGCTATTGGTGCCAGAGACTAGATCTTTTAAGCATTTCAAATGTTATAATGTGATTCTTTAAAATATGATTTAATATCAGTAGGAGAAAGCAGATAAAAAAGTTAGTACCAGTCACCAACTGAGGGAATACATTATGCTTTTAAGTCTAACATTAATGGCTTTCTTCTTTCCCTTGAGGGAGTAGCAATGGGTAGGCAGGAATTATAATGATATAGTGGGCTGGTTGTGTTCTGCTATACCGGAAACAGCATTGACCACTGACAAAAGAACAGAAATTAACATTGGCTTTCAAGATGCATGCATTTCATTATATACTTAAAATGACAGAAAAGTAATGTACACTTATCCATAGAAAACAATCACAGATGCATTCTGAATTCACTCAGATTGAATGACATTTCATTGTAACTCATCTTAAATGAGTCCAGCACCTCTGTCTAAAAAGGCAGGTCGCTTTGTGCTTTGTGAGAATTCATTGCCTTTTGGCTGAATTTCATAACGTCTTAGTGATATTTTTTGCAGAGGTCTGGTCTCAGAGATTAGGAACACAACATTTTTGGTTATGAAAAACAAATCCAGACCACTTCTTTACATTCCATCTAGAGTTCCCTCTGTCTTCAGTCCCTTTGTGCATGTGCTTATGACTTTCAATGTCTTACAATTCTTAAACACCCCAAATTGTTAGAACTCCTTGATGGGCATTCGGAAGAGATTGAATTACATTGAGGTAATGCGACAAGTTCATTGAATAATATGCTATTGTGAATAATGATTTGTTCTCAATGACTTACCCGGATATAATGGTCAAATAAATACATCCAAAAAAAAATGCAGTAGCAATACAGCCTTTTGAAGCGCTTTATATTACAAGATTGCTATACTGTGGCCTGATACAATCTCATGTATGCTGTTATACCATATCCGGGGCATTTAATGCCATTATATGGCTTAGAAACGATGATATTTAAACAAAAGTCAGATGAACAGTTGATTGATCATATGAGTCATATCACTGATGGTCAAGGTGATGTTCTTAAATATACATAATATGAAAACATTCTATATTGGGGCTGTAGTGTATAGCAATACAACTTCCAAATAAGCTGTACAGTACTACTGGAATATTTTATGTACAATGATACCACATTTTTAGTAGATTAATAAAATATGTTCAGGGCTATGTGCAATGCTTGTAATCACAATCGACCACAGGATGGTATTTCATGAGTGAATTCACTAACATTTAACCAGGACATACATTTGAGATTAATCCACTAGAGGCACAAGCCAAAATTTGAAAGAAGTTGGCATGAATACTTTTACAATGATCAGATGAGAATTTACAGAATAGTTATACACATATTTTACAATAGTGGAAAAAATATATATATTATGTATGTACATAAGAAGAAGTAAATATCTATGTCCTGTATGTTGTTGTTCAGGGAAAAGTATATCTCATGCTAAATTAGAATTCCCTCAGTTATTTATAAAACAACTGAACTGGCAGACAATTCAGCAGGACAAAACATCAACGTTTCAGGAAGTTTTAAATGTTAAGGTCTTAACGCAAGAATTACAATCAAGCCTGTCTCCAATTGAGTCTATCGGTGAAGCATTTTCCCCCTTGATGGAGAGATCCAGTTTCCATGGTAGCACTTCTTTGTCCACTATGTGTCCAGGATGACCCTCCTCACAACGGTTACATGATTAAGCCACAGGAGGGAGTATGGTGTGCAGCAAAGCCACAGCAGAGGTTCTTTAACAGCACTGACTAGCAGATCATGTTCAGGTTTTGAGACATGACAAAATGCTGGTAAAAGTAACTTTCTTTAACCTTAGCAGCTGAAGCAGGGCAAAACAGTTTGGCATTTATTCTAATTTTCACTATTGACTTGACTTCAGACTTGTAGTTTTATGTCTGAGCACAGCAGCTGAAATCGATGCCCCACTGTGAAGATTTACCAAGTTGGGCCACCAGCATGTTCCAGAAGTTCATGGCCAAATGCTCCATCGTGCCTATCTGCTGTCCTGAGATACATCTCCCCACCTAGGGTTTTCATTTCCCTCAGAGTCAGACAGAGCTGCTGTGCACATGTCACTGAAGATATCTGCAATGTAAGGAAAATCAGAGTTAAAGACGTAAAGTGACATAGATGGAGGTTAGAATCTAACCCTATGGAGGCCAAGCAACAGGGAATGGTGATTTCTGGGATTTAAACACCATCAGTCTTTTTAGCGAGGGGTTGCATAGCCTGGCTACAATGACTGACCAAACAATGCCATTTTAATAGCCGTGTAAAAAAGGACATTATGGTGAAACACACAATATCGATTAAGATCAATATCAGTGAAAAGTGCTTCTATTAAACTTTATAGTAGTCACCAGTATTCTGCTGGAATGGTGTTTATAAGTGGTTTCGAGTGAGAAAGCTCTGCGCAAAAATGTCAACTGCCCAAGCATGGAACTCTGTTCTCGAAGAACTTAAGATGGCATTCCACTCAGTGCAGACAATAGCCCGAGAGAGCCCTTGTTTTAAGAGGAAAGAGCTCCAAGAAAAGCAAGGCTGTGAACTGAACACTTCAAGGGGTGGCTGAAGTGAGGGCGGGAGGGAGGAAGGAGAGAGAGCATGCTGAAATGGATGACATCATGCTCTGCTTGTTCACCTCACAGCCAAAAGCTTAGTTTACCATTACCCTCCTCCTAAGCATGCACACCGCCAAATCCCTAAGCACCGAATCAAACTATCACTTTGAGCTATAGCGTGAGTGTCTTTTTGCAATGCCATGAATGCCTCATCATTTTACGGTGGATGTTGGTTAGTCAGAAATACCAGTAGTGTTACTGTATGAGTGACCACCTCCTGCTGCTGTCTGAAGTACACTGGGCGGTACCAGACCTGTCTTCTGAGGAATAAGATTCTTGACTAGCCTAAAACATGAAAGAGAATGTAGGCTTTAATGGAAAGGCTGGTGCAGGGCCTCACACTGCAATCGAAATGATCAGAGAAGGACTGGGAGTTAGATTACTGTCACTAGGGAGAGCTAGAGGGGCCCTGGCAGTGTAAAATATATTTACAAAGTATTTGATCAGGCGTTCTCTCTGTAATCTTGTCTATGAACTGTCAAGTCCAAAGTTGTTGTTTTTTACACCCTGCTTCGTGTGACGGAAAGCTTGTGTATTCATTGCTTGTGATGCTGCTTGCGACAGTTGATTGTGTCCAAAGCCTCTGTACTGCTTCATATAGGTATTTAATATTCCCAGTATTCTGTCTGTATACTCTACAGGCTCTGCAGCTGGAGCTCTGCCTGGCAGAAAGCAAGCATTTCATTGGACGGTGTATACCATGTGCATCCCGTACCTACAACTAATACAACCACTTTGGCCTTGGCCTGCTGCGAACCATTCACATGCCAATGGACAATTACATGGGAAAGTCAACCTGAGCTTCTATTTACATTTACATTTTAGTCATTTTGCAGACGCTCTTATCCAGATAGCGAATTAGGGTTTAGTGCCTTGGTCAAGGACACAGACAGATTTTTCAGTTGTGGAAACTTCTGTGCAATACATGTTGACTCCGTTCCATGAAAAACGTATACAATTATTCATATCACTGACTGCTGAAGAGGAGAGGGTTGTGTGAGACCGAAGATGCAAATGATTGAAGACGGTTTTAAAGAAAAGATGAGATTGAAGAAAATATGAAATATGTATGAGGCTGATGAAATATAAGCATATTCAAATCATTTTTAAGTGCAGATTTAATCTAATGGAGTATAGTCACCCCAAAATGCACTGCGAAAGCTCGTGTGAAACCACAAATCGCTCTCTCATCCACCCTGGCTTGCAATGGATTCTGCAGGCTATTTCTGTGAGAAGACATATATATTATTCATTTAGGCATTGTGTTTTCATTGCCACTGGGATGTACAGATCTACTCACCTTGTATGCTTTAATATCCTGAATGCCCCATCGAAATAACTCATCATAAACTTAACTTTTAATCTAAAACTACATAGCACCTACTTTTAGTCCTAAGGGAACTCTGAACAACATTGTTATTATTAGTTATACATTTTTTTCCACAGGGTTTCAATCAGTGAAGAGATGTGGATGGGCAGTGTGTGTGTGTAAAAACAGTGCAGGGACAAGGATGAATATGGCTGTTTTATACCGTTGACTTGGGTCCCTCTCACTACGGCAGGAGAAATGGTTTCTCTCTGGGACTCTCATGGAGTGTACAAAGGATAGAGAGAGTGGGTGCTACCATCACTCACCAGTGGCCATCCTCTGCCTCCTCCAGGAACTGTACTAAATCTCCTGACTCCAGAGACAGGTCCTGTGCCGTCCTCGACTCGTATGTCAATTGGACACGGAAGCGATCATGGTCCTTTGAGCAGAGAGTGGGGAGAGAACGGAGAAGGAGAAGTGATTTAGAGGAGATACCCTATCCTTGTAGTTGTAGTTTGTCTTTGTATGTGACAGTGTGTTACTTTAGAGTGTGTGTGTGTGTGTGCACAGCAGGTCCATCCATCAGTCTCATGTTGGACTCAGGGAGCATCAGTCTCAGGGTGGCAGAGTTGTGAGCATCAGTCTCAGGGTGGCGGAGTTGTGAGCATCAGTCACAGGGTGGCGGAGTTGTGAGCATCAGTCACAGGCTGGCGGAGTTGTGAGCATCAGTCTCAGGGTGGCAGAGTTGTGAGCATCAGTCACAGGCTGGCGGAGTTGTGAGCATCAGACTCAGGGTGGCGGAGTTGTGAGCATCAGTCTCAGGGTGGCAGAGTTGTGAGCATCAGTCTCAGGCTGGCGGAGTTGTGAGCATCAGTCACAGGGTGGTGGAGTTGTGAGCATCAGTCACAGGGTGGCGGAGTTGTGAGCATCAGTCACAGGGTGGTGGAGTTGTGAGCATCAGTCTCAGTGTGGTGGAGTTGGGAGCATCAGTCACAGGGTGGTGGAGTTGTGAGCATCAGTCGCAGTGTGGTGGAGTTGTAAGCATCAGTCTCAGTGTGGTGGAGTTGTGATGAGGCCCTCCATATCTTATACATCAGACAGATTGTAATGGAAAGAGAAAATCCGGAGACGCTGGGGAGAACCGCACCAGGCTAATCCCCAGTCCTTTTGGTCTTTTAAATGTCAAGTCGTCAGCCCGTGTTAACGAGATGTGATGGTGGGAAATAATTAAGCGGAGAGGATTTCTTTCCCGGGGATTGGAAGGATTTAAGAAGAGCAACATGATGTAGGGGGATGAAGTTACCTTTCAGGATTTTTTTAAACCCAACTTACATTTTTATTACTGGACTCATCCTCGCCATCTGAAGAGTTGGAGAGCTCCTCTGCACTTGAATGGATGGTTTCAAAGTCCTCTGTGTCCATTGAAGGCAAACACCGTTGGGTCCAGCCTGGAGAAATAGAGCACACAGAAAGAAGACAAGGTCTTGTTAACCCTTCAGTTGACGAGAAGAAGTGAACATGTTCGTCTTAAGACATGGCATTACACATCCACTGCTATAGAAATCCACCCTTTACACATACGCATTGAACCTTCTGAAACATTGATACCGACAGTCAAAGAAGGTGTGAAGAAGTTGGAAATATATAAAGGTTACACACAACGCAACAAACCCACCTGAAAAATGTACCACAAGACATTCAATGCCAACAAAGACTCACACAAACTTTAAACCAAAACCGTCAAAATGGGAAAAGAAGAATACAGACCATCAGTGTGACTTTTCCATTACCTGGTTGAGAAGTGGATCTAGGCACGGCTGAATCTGTGCCTGTGGTGCCTTTGTGTCTGCACGCAGCAGGGATAGCACCGCGTAATGTATCTGTGAGGAAATGAGCTCTTTACAGACCACTGGGATGCCATTCAGGGAATTGATATACGCATGCAGAAATCAATAAAGGAGTCATCATCGCTCCACAGCCACACTGACTCATTACCGGCAACAAGGCAAGCAGAGGCCTGTTAATATGAAGTATTCTTGTTCAGCACTTGTTGTGCCACACTAATAACTAATACATACCATGCATCACAACGGAGCAGGCGATACACAATCATGTACACAGACACGTACAAAGTCACAAACACTTGAGTACACACACACACACAACCAAAATGCAAAAAAGTCCATGTTAACAAAGGCTGTACATGCACAGACCCACCCAGTGCATACTGTGACGCTATAGCTACCTTCATAACCGAATGGTGTTGGATCACTTTTTATCTCATGTCTTTTGGTCTTTCTAACATTAGTTGAAGGAGGACCTGTCAGGGTCGAAGAATTAGTAGAGAATTAGATCTATTGAGACAGTGAACCCAAATAGACGTTATTGTACATCCTCAGTTTTCATTGATCATAAGTCTACCTACTTTTTAACGATGTTTCTAGATTTTACAGCGCTTTGAGATTTCATTATGTAATGAATAGCACTATAAAAAGTAGAATAAATTATTATTACAAGTTATTGAAATGCTTGATTGTTAGGAGGGAATATAGTTAAAGGAGAACTTCATAAGTATCTTTTTCATGGGGAAATTAAGTTCCTATCTAAATTCCAACAACAATTGCACTTGCTTTGCAGCTCTGAATGTCACCCCACATTTCAAATGTCAGCTTTTCAAAATGTACATTTTATTACTATGGTTTCTCCAAAAAAAAAGACTATTCAGTGTTTTCGCTTTTCCATTTTGTTTCATTTCATTTTATTCATGCATCTCATACATTTCATGAGTCATAAATGGGTAGAATTTGTTGAGAAAATGACTTTTTTTCCTCTCCCTTCTCTCTCAAAGAGCTCCCTCACTAACCTGTCGGTGCCTGCTCTCAGACACTTTAAAAAGTTTGATGGTGACGGGTGGAGAGAGAAAAAGAAAGAGAGAGACCGCAGGCAATCAGGTACCTTTTGTGCGGCTGGTGGCAGAGACACTGATAGAGGAGGCTACAGAGAAGCGGCGTGTGACATCTGTCTCCTTAGATGGAGCCTCGGCTGTGAAAGGCAAGGGTTAGCAATTAGCTAAGCACAGAAGAAGAGGAGGGAGGGAGAGAGGGCAAAGCAATGGCAAAGCAATGGCAAGGCTAAAAGAGCATATTCCATTGAGGATTCCTCTTTCCTCTGGATTGATTCCTGATCTTATACAATAACTCACTGTTGATTCCTCACTATACACAGTCCAGTTTATGGAGATTGGCTTAATTGCCAAAATGGCACACTTTTTTCCACTTACCCAGTCAGATAAACTCATGGATACCATTTTTATATCTATGCGTGCAGTTTGAAGGCGGCTTAAGCATGCTAACGTTAAGTTCCTGTAGACTTCCAGACATTGTGCTAACGCTAGTTAGCAATGACTCCACAAACTCCATCTAACTTCCTTCAAACTGCATGCAGAGACATCAACATGGTATCTATTAGTTCATCTTACTATGGGTAAGGAAAGAAAGTAGAGAAGCGGTGGCAGGACCGCGTTTGGGAAACCATGGTCTGTGGGACTGAGACCGTGCAATGAGTGTAGGAGACACGAGGAAGTGCAAGGCATTGCATTGCTAGCGGGTGGCGGCATTCTCACAGGCGCAGATGAGAAATCCATGGGTGGGATATGCTAACAAGATGAAATCAACAACAAGTTCACAGCAAGGCGTTACCTCAGCAAACCAAAAAGTGCAAAAACATCACTCCCTCAGTGTCTATTTCTCTTCAGCTTTAGCTAGCCTGCTCTGCTCTCCATCAAGGATGGCGCCAACTATACATTATTAGATTATCACCATACAAATGATGACATAGTATACACGGTAATGTTATTGCCCACTTACAAACCACAATACCCCTGTAATAGCGCTAACGTGGTAATAAAACAATAATTAAATAAACCCATCTCCCTGTTCAATTTGTTTGTTTAACTGAAAGCAGTATAATGTTTGCATAATGTAAACATCTGATGTAGCGCCAAGCTATCAGTATTGTGATTAAGGATGTATTCTGTGGAGAGATTCTGCCATCGTTCATTATGCTTTTGTGTGCCTTGAAATGAACCTTAACCACTAAAACAAGAGAAAAACATTGAATCAAACCATCCTCTTAAAAATATATATATTTAATGCGCGTTTAAATGTCAAGAGCATAGCACATTACAGGCTGACATTTACTACGGCTGAGAATGTAGCCTTCATGTGTTTTCATTGCCTATACGTCAAGGTTGTTTTATACTAGTGATGGGCATTTGAAATGATTTCATTACAATTTTTTGTAACTTTGTTTAAACTTGGACACTTGTTTGATGCGCAGACTGCGCGACTCGGGAGAGATGGTGCCCCAGGGAGGGATAGAGCGAAAAAGTAGACAGACTCGCGCTAGGCAGACAAACTTGTAAATGCCCATAGGTTATCCATCATCCCATCTGGCAGTGCCTGTCTTTACTGCATCAAATCGATGTAAATAATCTAGATAAGATAGCTAGCCAGCTACACTAATTGAGGCTATTTTGCTGTGCTTCCTGTCCTTGTCAACAACAGTTCCATTCGATTAAATAATAATAGTCTGCTCGTTGCAGACTCACCTTCTCATTTAGTAACGAAACTCCTGAAAATGTCAAATCCTTTTGTCCTAGACATACAAGTATTTGGCAACTTGTGACATATACTCCCCGCCATAATTATTTGGACAGTGAAGCTAAAGAGAAAACGGATGAGAGAAAATGTTGCAATTTTATAACAATGTCATGCAATTCCATACTCATTTTGCCATGGGGCAAAGATATATATATTTTTGTAGTTTTACAACCAATTTCTTGCAATTGTACCCATTTCGCCATGGGGTGGTGAGATATTTTTGCATTTTTAAAGATGATTTCCTGCAATTCTACACATGTTGTAATGACTTATGTATGCCATGTTACTATGATATCTGAGTGAGAATGACTAACAAAATCAATGGGAGCCACATGGAGGTCAGGGCTCCTGGACAGGTTCCCTGCGTGCCTAGTCGGTATTTGGCTATGAATACTACAAGTTTAAATAGCTGGCTAGACTAACTACCAATCTACACATTTCTTGCTGACATCCCTAGCAGCCGGGGGCACTAAGCGACCGCTTATGTCGCTTATGCCTGGATGAGGCCCTTTTTGTGCCTCTAACTTTCTCACTCATCATTAGTCATGATTAATTCATGGTTGTCCGTAATCACGGTAGCATCCACATTAATGTTAATGTGTTCAGAGACATATTCTTATTTACAATAAAAGTGACTCCAAAATGACACAATACATTATTTACACACACAATACATGATTTACCATTCATTTCTATTGGGTACAACATCATCCAAAACACAACCAAAACAAACTGCATATGCATCCAACAAGTTTGTAAAGTCACAAGCTTGATGTAGTCATTGCGTGCTGTGAATATGGGACCAAATACTAAACTTTGTACTATTTTAATACACTATAGGTGAATGTGTCCAAATACTTTTAACACCTACAATTGGTGGGACTAGATACATAAAGTGCTTTCATTTCTAAACAGTAAAACAGATATGTATGAAAATACCCTCAAAATAAAACTTGACATTCTGTACGGTCGCCTCATATAAAACATTTGATCTCGAATCCAAAATGCTGGAGTATAGAGACAAATTATACGTTTTTGCTTCACTGTTCGAAATAAATACGGAGGGGAGTACAATAGTTCTCTGCTCTGAGCAAAAGTGCCTGTATGTATTAGCAGCACAATGACACACAGAGTAGCAGGCTAGGGATGAGATGACCAACAATGAGAATGAATGAGAGCAGGTGATGTTCTTCACAATTACAATGAGTGGGACCTCTTCAAAGAGGGGATGAAGCCAAAGTGAAGAGTTAGGATGGAGTGGTGGTGGTGGTGGTCAGTGGAGATGTCATGGCTTCTTTACCTGAGGGAAGAGACCTTCTGTTGGAGAGGCCCTGCAAGGTGAAACGCTTTCTAGCGAGATAACCATTGTGGTCAGGGTTATTAGTGGCAGAAGCATCAGCTAGGGAAGGAAAGGGAGAGGACAATGGTAAAGGAGGCTGAGTTTAGAGAGAAAGCCCGAGGGACGACTTTGTAAGACTAGTATGGATACCATGACAACCCTGGACATTTTGGAGACATTGACCCCGACTCAATCACCTACATTTTAGTCTGCATGAAAGATCAGGGGTAGACCAACCTCAACCTATTTCTGAAAATAGATTCAGATGGTCACAAGTTTGAAGAGTGCTGACAAGGTTGTAAAAAAGCATGTTTATAAGGGGGCTTCCGAGTGGCACAGCGGTCTAAAGCAATGCATCTCAGTGCTAGAGGCGTCACTACAGACACCCTGGTTTGAATCCAGGCTGTATCACAACCTGGCCGTGATTGGGAGTCCCATAGGGTGGCGCACAATTGGCTCAGCATCATCCGGGTTTGGCTGGTGTAGGCCGTCATTGTAAAAAATTATTTGTTCTTAACGGACTTGCCAAGTTAAATAACAATAAATCAATAATAAAAAGACCATACTTGATACAGATGGTTGTTAATGATGGCTTTTATCTAGGTCTTTCTCATCCCTACCAAAAGGTTCTCTCTGTTCTAAACACAACACTGACAGAGCTCTGAGATGCATAATAAGCTTGACATGGAATTTCCTGGAGCCTTTCACCATATGGACTAAACCTGACCCATGATTGACCCCTCTATGCTCCATCAACAACAGAACCTGCATTAGGAAGAGAAGAGTCCTCCACAATCATGCTGTAACTGCAACGGTATAAGGATTTAGACACCTGCCGATGCCAACTCTAGAAGACACTTTTACACAATAAATAATGTATATTTTCAAAGTGGACTTTGTGCGTGTGTGTGTGTGCATGTGTGTGATTTCAAGGACACTTTAACTACCTGCCCTGGAGGGTGTTCAAAATGTCCATTTTATCTTGTACATAATTATCACCTTCTGATTGTGAGAACACAAAATAATCACAACTCCCAGCTTCACCTCCTCTCACCAACATCACACCTCTGACAAAGGTGCCAAACAGAGAAATGTCAATGCTGCTGCTTCTTCTTCTTTCCTCGGAGGTTACTCTGGCCTTCTGGAGATGAGAAAATAAATTGGAGCTTTTGGATAACTATGAGAGAGAATCCAGTAGACTGACTGAGAATGTGAGCATGGTATATACCGTATCCTTGGTAGCCCAGGAGGTTGGTGGCACCTTAATTGGGGAGAACAAGCTCGTGGTAATAGCTGGAGAAGAATCAGTGGAATGGCACCAAATACATCAAACACATGGTTTCCAAGTGTTTGGTGCCATTCCATTGCCCTGTTCCAGCCATTATTATGAGCCGTTCAGCCTCCACGGGTTGGCGGAATCTAACAGCTGGTCAGACTAACCCAAGAAGAATTGGGAGCAATGTTCCCTCTAAACTGCGCATGGGTGCCGCGTACGCTCCTCCTCCAGGACTGCCACTCAGAAGAAATGTCATGCTGTGCAGCATGCAAGAGATGCAACATTTCCAATGCAACAAACCAAAACAAATCTAACTTTGCAATATTGAGTCTGTGGTTTTGTTGTAGGTAGACCCAGAGCACAACAGAGTACAATTCCATTGGCGGGTGTAGCTAGCCGATGAGCGGTCTTTCAATCACCTGTGAGTGAATGCGCTTTTCCGATCGGTTCAGATCAGAGAGCAGAGCAGAGCCGTGCATGTGCACGTTTGTTGCTATTCTTTGCTAGTTAGCGAGTTATCATCCCAACTATAGATAAGTATAGGTCAGCAATGGGGAGTTACTGCTTCCTACAAGAGCACAAAACATATAGGCCACATTTCAAGCTGTTTTTGAAAAGCCAGTCCAGTAAAGAGCTTTTGTCGTAATTAAAGAGGCAGCGTTGTATTTTGAGACAGGCTTGAATATGTAAATAAGCCAATAGGCAGTGGGGTAGCCTACATTGTCTAATTCTCTGTATGGTAATAATACATTTTATTTTGTAAAGTGCTTTCTTGCATTATTTTTATTGGCCTGGCCAAAGCTTTTGATATGGCAGACCATTCCATTCTTGTGGGCCGGCTAAAGAGTAATGGTGTCTCTGAGGGGGTCTTTGGCCTGGTTTGCTAACTACCTCTCTCAAAGAGTGCAGTGTATAAAGTAAGAAAATCTGCTGTCTCAGCCACTGCCTGTCACCAAGAGAGTACCCCGAGGCTCAATCCTAGGCCCCACGCTCTTCTCAATTTACATCAACAACATAGCTCAGGCAGTAGGAAGCTCTCTCATCCATTTATATGCAGATGATACATTCTTATATTTTGTGTTAAATACTCTACAACAAAGATTTCTTAGTGTCCAACAAGCTTTTTCTACCCTTAACCTTGTTCTGAACACCTGCAAAACAAAGGTCATATGGTTTGGTAAGAAGAATGGCCCCTCTTCCCACAGGTGTTATTAATACCTCTGAGGGTTTAGAGCTTGAGGTTGTCACCACATACAAGTACTTGGGAGTATGGCTAGACGGTGCACTGTCCTTCTCTCAGCACATACCAAAGCTGCAGGCTAAAGGTAAATGAAGACTTGGTTTCCTCTATCATAATCGCTCCTCTTTCACTCCAGCTGCTTAACTAACCCTGATTCAGATGACCATCCTACCCATGCTAGATTATTGAGACGTAAATTATAGCTCGGCAGGTAAGGGTGCTCTCGTCCGGCTAGATGTTCTTAACCATTCAGCCATCAGATATGCCACCAATGCTCCTTATAGGACACATCACTGCACTCTATACTCCTCTGTAAACTGGGCATCTCTGTAAACCCACTGGTTGATGCTTATTCATAAAACCCTCTTAGGCCTCACTCCCCCCTATCTGAGATATCTACTGCAGCCCCGTTCTGCCAGTCACATTCTGTTAAAGGTCCCCAAAGCACACACATCCCTGGGTCGCTCCTCCTTTCAGTTCGCTGCAGCTAGCGACTGGAACGAGCTGCAACAAACACTCACTGGACAGTTTTATCTCAATCTCTTCATTCAAAAACTCAAATCATGGACACGCTTACTGACCGTTGTGGCTGCTTTGTGTGATGTATTGTTGTCTCTACCTTCTTGACCTTTGTGCTGTTGACTTAATGTTGTTGCCCAATAATGTTTGTGCCATGTTTTTGTGCTGCTACCATGTTGTGTTGCTACCATAATATAATGTTGTTGTAATGTTGTGTTGCTGCCTTATGTTGTTGTTTTAGGTCTCTATGTAGCGTTGTGTCTCTATTGTTGTGATGTGTGTTTTTTCCTATATTTATATTATATTTTTAATGTATAGTGAGATGTATTATTGAAACTAAAGTATTTGGAGCCATGACCTCTGGAGTGGGTCCTGCTGACCCAAAAAAGGAAACAGTTCCAATTAGGGAAATGGTTGGCATCAGCTAAAAAATCCCACCAGACCACAGTACAAATCTCATTGTAGTCAAAACCGTACTGTACTACAGCTGCGTAACGGTATGACTTCAGTGTAAGGTTGGGACTGGATACATTTTCTTTGTAGTAAAGCTCAACTCTATAACAGCTTCTGTCATATTCCTTTCCCACAGAGGAGAAGGGGAGAGATTCTCTCTGTGAGTCCGTGGTGGGGGTAATAAAGGCCCCCGTGCACCCAGGACTAAGCACCTGTCAGATCCACTTACTTCTCGAGCCAGTGACGTCCAGTCACCGACTACATCTAGAGTCAAAGAGCCACTCTCCTCTCCTAACCACCACCACTCGCTCCCTGGCAGACAGACTACAGTTAGCCCAGGTCCCTCTCACTGTGACGCAGCAGCACCCTGCCGCCGGGTTCTACACGGCGTGAAATCGTACCTGTTACCTCATCCTCATCTGCCAGTATAGTGAGCCGGTGTAGTGGACAATCAGAGTGGAGTGGGGGTGGGGGGTTGGCTGGGGATGATGCCGAGACAGACAGACTGAGCCAGTAATACATCCATCCTCTCATCTCTCACTAACAGAGTTAAAGCCCAGATGAAACATCCCAGCTAATTGTGCCATCAGTCTGGTGTCTTTCACAATGCCATTATGGGATCATTTGTAGATGGCAGATGCTGCCTCTTGTTTCCAGTGAACGCAGCTGAGTGGATGCTAGTTGGTCAGGGCTCGGGGGTTGGTGGTAGGGCTTTTGCGGTGACCATATTACGACACCAGTAGTCATGAGTCATAACCGCAGTACAATTCCATGTGAGTCACGGTAATCTCCTTTTATGCACTTTGGACTCAGCTCCACATAACTGGGTACTCAGGGCTCTATTGTCCCTCGAACCACTCTGACATCAATGCAAAAGGCCATTGAAAATCACATCAAACACATATCAGCAAAACAGAAGGCCAATAGTACTTTTAAAACTCACCTCACTGCGATGATCAATTTCAAGAAAGAAATTCAACAGCAGGTTGAAACCGTGTAAAACATGGTTGTTGGGTTCCAAAGCCCAACACAACAAAATGGACAGCGCTATCTAAGGTGATGATTCATTCAAAACACCCATACGAGATTTTATGCATATGCAAGCCCCCCCCCCCCCCAAATAAAAACCTTCATAAAAATGATGAATGTGTCATTATACAATACATAGCGTATCGCATATTACGCATAGCAGAAGAACATAAAACTGATTTAAGATGTCTCTGGTACATAATTGGTCTAGCCTATACTCCAAAATTAAACAATTCTAGTAATCGCCTTGGACTGTATTATTATGCATACTGGATGGACAGGTTACCTTACGCATGCCACACTCCAAAATGTCTATCCATGAGTCTGAGAGTGAACGTATAGCTCTAAGCGATGCTGTTGGTTCATTGATTGTGCAGTGCGGCTTACAGTTCGCCTACAATGAGTGAATTTGTATTTTGAATAGCCTCGTAATAGGGCATTTTTATATTTTCAAAATGAATTGGGTGACACGGCTATACAGAATATCTCACCAGCATGCGTTTCGATTTCCTCCCTCTCCATTATTCCTTTCTCGAGCGTGCAGACGGACTGTCAACAAATGTTACTATCGATGTTCGCAAACAGATTTCACTTGGTCTTCCGAAATAAGCACTTAGCTGCAGGAACAAGGTTGGAGAAGCCATTGCATTCAGAGTTTTGGTGGAATATCACCAGTGAGTGCATGTTCCTCAAACAGTGGTTGATGTGGACACCCCTTCAAATGAATGGATTCGGCTATTTCAGCCTCACCGGTTGCTGACAGGTGTATAAAATCGAGAACACAGCCATGCAATCTTCATAGATAAACATTGGCAGTAGAATGGCCTTACTGATGAGCTCAGTGACTTTTAACATGGCATTGTCAAAGAGTGCCACCTTTCCAACAAGTCAGTTTTGTCAAATTTCTGCCCTGCTAGAGCTGTCCCAGTCAATTGTAAGTGATGCTATTGTGAATTGGAAATGTCTAGGAGCAATAACAGCTGAGCCGCGAAGTGGTAGTCCACATAAGCTCACAGAATGGGACTGCCAAGTGCGGAAGCGCATAGTGTGTAAAAATTGTCTGTCCTCGGTTGCATCACTCACTACAGAGTTCCAAACTGCCTCTGGAAGCAACCTCAGCATAAGAACTGTTCGTGGGGAGCTTCATGAAATGGGTTTCCATGGCCAAGCAGCCACACACAAGCCTAAGATTACCATTCTCAATACCAAGAGTCAGCTGGAGTGGTGTAAAGCTCGCCACCATTGGACTACGGAGCAGTGGAAATGCGTTCTCTGGAGTGATTAATCACACTTCACCATCTGGCAGTCCAACGGATGAATCTGGGTTTGGCGGATGCCAGGAGAATGCTACCTGCCTGAATGCATAGTGCCAACTGTAAAGTTTGGTGGATGAGGAATAATGGTCTGGGGCTGTTTTTCGTGGTTCAGGCTAGGTCCTATAGTTCCAGTGAAGGGAAATCTTAATGCTTCTGTGCTTCCAACTTTGTGGCAACAGTTTGGGGAAGGCCCTTTCCTATTTCAACGTGACAATGCCAAGAGTGTCCAAAGCTGTCATCAAGGCAAAAGGTGGCTACTTTGAAGAAACTAAAATCTAAAATATATTTTGATTTGTTTAACCAAATTTTTGGTTACTACATGATTCCATATGTTTCTTTTCATAGTTTTGATATCTTCACTATATATTCTACAATGTAGAAAACAGTAAAAATAAAGAAAAACCCAACCCTTGAATGAGTAGGTGTCCAAAAGTTTGACTAGTACTGTATGTTTTGATTTGTAAGACATTCTAAAGTTTGTATCATTCACAACTAAAGTTGCCAAATCTAAATCGAGCATGTAGGACCTGTTTCAAATGATCTCTTTTATGCTCAACATGGCCACTTCATATGCGCAGTCAATCGATCCTGAATGAGAAAAATATCCTTTATATTTATTAAGCTAAGTTCAATGATATCCTTCTTGCTATAAAACCTTGTCAGCTAATTGAACAAGCCTACAGCCTATGGCATGGAGCATAGCCAGATAACATGGGCCGACAGTAGGCCAACTCATATTCTGTTCTTCTGAAATGTATTTCTTCATATCATTATGTTTTTTAGAACTGACAAAAAATATATATTTATTGTGATGGTGTATATTAAATTGATTTAGTAAATGTTCCAAAGACCATAAACGTGTTCATGTTAATTAAAGGTCAACTACCGTGAGACTGGAAGTCTTTTGCATGACAATAACCGGCTGACAAAATGTCATGACCGCCACAGCCCTAGTTGGCGGGGGCCGTCAGCGGCTGTGTGATCTCTCACCTCGTTTCTGTCTCATGTTGGGGCTGGGGTTGCTCCTCCTGAAGCCTGTCTCCGGGCTAGACGAGTCCGACTGCCTCAGGGCCATTTTGCGCGTGTTTCTGAGCGGCGGAGAGGAGCGATATGAGACAGTCAATCACACAGCCACTACAGAAGCATTACATTCCCTGTACTTGAGAGCATCAATGCGCTGCTGCCATTCAATCACACGACATGATGAAAACGTTGTGAGACCAAGTACTCTACCTCATGGGAGCATGATACACATTCTCAGTGATCTTCTGATGGAGTTGACTAGCCTCTGTGAATGGAGAGAGAAATGGTATTAGAATAGAACAGATTTTCAATGGAACGACATATTAGTTTAGGTTAAATTGACATAAAACGGTCAGGGAGGTGGATTCATAGGTATGCAAGTGTGTATGTGTGTATATATTTGTTGTTTGCGTGCTTGTGTACATCACACTGCGTGTAGGACTGTGTGAGAAACCTGCAGTCAAAAGCAGGTTGATAAAACTATGTTTCAATGCCAGGCGATAAAGCAGGAGAAATCCCAGGAGTTACATAAGCCACAGGAGGGTATGTGGACCAAAACAGTGTAGTCAGACCAGAAGCCGTGAGCCAAAACAGTGGTGTAGACAGAATGGAAGCCCCTAATCTGTGTCTTTAACAGGAGGGACAGGGCAGTTGACTGCCAAATCCCAGTGGAGGAATCAAATCAAACAGCTGCAGTACAAGCCACTGCCTTGTCCTGCTATTGCACAAACCCCATGTCGCTGGGCATTTTAACATCTCACACTGGCTTATCTTGTGTGCTTCTCTATGCTGCTGTACGTGCTCCCCTCCCACCACTTGCCAGCAGAGACAGGTGTAAATCACATCCAGCCCTCCGTCAGGCCAGAGCCTCTTTCTCTCTCTCTGCTTCATATGAGGGCTGCTGTGTCATTACCCAGTCCCCTCACACATACACCCTCTCTCTCTCACACACATACACACACACACAGGTTGTCAGTTCAGTTGAGAGGACACAATGCACAGAGGGTCGTTTTCCTGACTGTCAGGCGCTTCGGAGCGGAACATGGGGCGATTGATGCATACTACTAGGGAGGTGGAGGGAGAGGACAGGAGGAGAGGAGAGGAGGACAGGAATGTGTGGACTGTACCATCTGGTCAGGTAAGTGTTCTCAAACACTAGTCCCCCCCCCCCCTTAACATTCACATTACCGTTCTGGGAGGCGTCAGGGCTATGTCCAGGTGTCCAGTGTGAGAGCTGAGAGGGTGGTATAAATATGCCTATAGAGAGAATCCCCACACACTGCATACCTCTGCACGCTTCGAGCTGGCCTGTCAGAACTTTCCGGATCTCTGACACCCACATGTTCTTCACATCCATGGAGGGAGCCTGGGGAGACACACACTAATATATATATATATCCATATATATATATAAAAACACCTGCTGAGGTTTAACTGTACAGCCTCCCTCACACCAGACAGTGGGTGTTTCTGCAGTAGCGACGTCTGAGGAGCTACTCTCAGTGGGACAACACTGCCACCAAGTGGTCACAAGGAGAATATCATACAGAAAAGGCATTTGACGTCCTCATGACAAATGTCTCAGGAGTGAGAGGTATGCTTCTTAGAAAAGAATGTTGCTGAATCACAACTCTTATTACAAAGTCTGGCATCTATTTAGTATTCTTTGGAAAATAACTAGTCATTTAAATGGAAACAATTGAGTTTTAGTTTTAACGCAGAAAGTTTATGGACATGTACATTACATTTACATTTAAGTCATTTAGCAGACGCTCTTATCCAGAGCGACTTACAAATTGGATGTACCTGAATGATGTAAACTTCCTCTCTGCCGTTGTACCAGACCTCAAACTTCTTAATGTCTCCTTTGACATTTTCGGTGATTCCTACAGCACTCATCTGAAACAGGGGCAAGACTGTGGTTAACAACAATGACAGCTTTATATTTCTGATTTCTCCTGCAGCTTCACATAAACGTGGTCCTTCTGTAGCTCAGTTGGTAGAGCATGGCGCTTGTAACGCCAGGGTAGTGGGTTCGATCCCTGGGACCACCCATACGTAGAATGTATGCACACATGACTGTAAGTCGCTTTGGATAAAAGCGTCTGCTAAATGGCATATATTATTATATTATTATTATTATATTATTAAAGAGAAGAATTTAAAGATAGAATCCTGCTCAGAGGCTCTTGTATTCTGCAAATGAATGTGAACTGCTACAGCCTTTTAGTTCAGCTTTATTTCCAATTGAATGGCTCTATCCTGAAACAGCCCTGGGCTGAAAGTTATGAACACCATTACTCATTGACCCAGTGACAGTCAGAGTGTATTACATGCACAGCACTTTATATCAGCGAGTGAGAGAAAAAAAACAAGTTCATCAAATATTTCCTTTAGAAAACAAAGGGTTGTCCCAAGATCCCATTGATGAAAGGAGGTCCTGTCATCTCAGGGCCCTGTTTCCTGCCCTGGCTTTTCATGCATCTAGATTAGCTTGAATTGAAATTTGTGGCATGAGAGTGAATTCCAAGGTTCTCAGGGGATCGGAGAGAGCCACTGTAAAGTTTCCATATGAGAAGGGGGAAGTAAGTGGAGGATGGTGAGAATTATAGCCCCGCGGACAGTTAAAACCATTCAAATTCCAGGTGAGCAATTGTTGTTTGTCCAACAAGGAACTGACCCCACAAGCCAACCTCACCTTTAGGGAGTGTTTGAAGCTGTAGGAGGCGGACGGCTTCTCGTGTCCGTCCGTGGTCTCCTCCCGCTTCTTACAGAAAAGCAGCATCTTATTGTAGAGGAACAGGTGCCTCTGCATGGGCTTGAAGCGAGCCAGGTCCTTCACCTTGCTGTGGCCCTTCTTGTGGTCCGTCCACACGTTGAATGAGCCCTGCATCAGGAGCTTGCCCAGCTCACTAAGGTTCCCCTGGGGATGGGAGAGGCACACAGAGGACATCAGTCCTACACCCTCACACATACAGTACACCAAGCCATAACACTCTCTCCGACAGATTAGTCAAACTGATTAACAGCAGGACTTCCTGGAACTTTGACACAGCCCAACAGATCCACTCTAAGATAGGAACAGTAAGGATCTAAATCGGACTGATTTTTCAAACCCTTTCACTCCAGCCAAGTCATACACCTCAGCCAGGAGCTGTTCACTCGCTTCCCGTCAGGCAGACGGTATTGGAGCATGAGGTCTGATACCAACAGGCTCAGAAACAGTTTCTATCTTCAAGATATCAGACTGCTGAACACTTGAACTGACCACCTGACACATGCACTCATCCACACATGCACTCATCCACACATGCACACAAACACACATTCATGATACACACACAGCACAACTCCTGCTACCATACTGCACAATTGGGAGCAGAATTTAAAACACATACCCAATCCCCCCTTCCCCAAATCACGTGTAAATATTGGACCATAAATTGTGCCTTCCTTACCTATGCTAAAATATTTATTATATTCTATTGAGCCATTTACTTAGTTCGTATTGTTATGCTTTATTATTTCTTGTTGTTTTTGCATTGTCAAGAAGGATTCCTGCAAGTTTCCATTTCATTGGACGGCGTGTATACGATGCATCTCGTGACCATTTTACAACTAATAAAACTTGAAACTACTGACCTCGAATCCCGTTATGGCAATTTGATGCATGGAGTCATTGACAGACTTGATGATGTCCAGCATGGTGGCAAGGGCCTCCTCCAATTCAGCAGTACCCTCCTGGTTCTTACTGCATTTCAGCATCTCCTACAAAGGAAACAGAGCCGGGTCAGGACAAAGCCAAGTGGGATAAATAATGCACCTTAGCTCCTCTCACCAGCCTCCTCTGCTTGAGAGTCAAGGTCTTCAAATTAGATCCGTCTGAAGGAAGTGCTTTGCATGTTAGCCCTTGGGCAGTGAAGGAGGATGTTTGAGCAGTGAAGACATTTACATCTTATCTGTTATCTGTGTGTTGCTCTAAAATTTGAATAAGCCTGTGATTGTATAGTGCTGAAGTGAAATATTAACCTCAGTGTTAAACTTGCCTTGACCATCAGCTGGTACTTGGTGATCCTCTGCACAGGCTTGAGTAAATAAGCATCCAGGGAGAGTTTGTGGTCCAGCTTCTTCTGACATTCCTGCAGTAACAAACATCATAGAATGTTTCCTGTTGCAATTATTTACAGTGCCTTCAGAAAGTATCGAGACCCCTTGATTTGTTCCACATTTTGGTACGTTATAGACTCATTCTAAAAATGGATTGAAAATATAAATATAATTCTCATCCATCTACACACAATACCCCATAATGACAAAGCGAAAACAGGTTAAGAAATGTTTTCACATTTATTACAAAAAACAAAAAAAAGAAATACCTTATTTACATAAGTATTCAGACCCTTTGCTATGAGACTCCAAATTGAGCGCATGCTCTTTCCATTGATCATCCTTGAGATACCACCTGTGGTAAATTCAATTGATTGGACATGATTTGGAAAGGCACACACCTGTCTATATAAGGTCCCACAGTTGACAGTGCATGTCAAAGCAAAAACCAAGCCACGAGGTTGAAGGAATTGTCTGTAAAGCTCCGAGACAGAATTGTGTCGAGGCACAGATCTGGGGAATGGTACCAAAACATTTCTGCAGCATTGATGGTCCCCAAGAACACAGTGGCCTCCATCATTCTTAAATGGAAGAAGTTTGGAACCACCAAGACTCTTCCTAGAGTTGGCCGTCTGGCTAAACTGAGCAATCGAGGGAGAAGGGCCTTGGTCAGGGAGGTGACCAAGAACCCGATGGACACTCTGACAGAGCTCCAGAGTTCCTCTGTGGAGATGGGAGAATCTTCCAGAAGGACAACTATCTCTGCAGCACTCCACCAATCAGGCCTTTATGTTAGAGTGGCCAGACGGAAGCCACTCACAAGACAGCCCGCTTGGAGTTTGCCAAAAGGCCCCTAAAGACTCTCAGACCATGAGAAACAAGATTATCTGGTCTGAATGCCAAGCATAACATTTTTTAGGAAACCTGGCACCATCCCTACAGTGAAGCATGGTGGTGGCAGCATCCTGCTGAGGGGATGTTTCTCAGTGGCAGGGACTGGGAGACTAGTCATGATCGAAGGAAAGATGAACGAGGCAAAATACAGAGAGATCCTGCTCCAGATCGCTCAGGACCTCAGACTGGGGTGAAGATTCACCTTCTAGAGAAGAAAGGTGTGCCAAGCTTGCAGTGTCATACCCAAGAAGACTCTTGGCTGTAATCACTACCAAAGGTGCTTCAACAAAGTACTGAGTAAAGGGTCTGAATAATTATGTAAATGTGATCTCTGTTTTTATTTTTAATACATTTGTAAAATTTTCTAAAAAACTGTTTTCATCATGTGATATTGTGTGTAGATTGAGTGGGAACAAAAACTATTTAATCCATTTTAGAATAAGGCTGTAATGTAAAAAAAAGGGGGAAAAGTGGTTTAAGTCAAGGGGTCTGAATACTTTCCGAATGCACTGTCTGTCAAGCCAAATCCGAACCCTAAACAACAGGAAATGTATGTTTTTCCATTGACATGTTGCTTAAAGGGATACTGCAAACTTCCGGCATTTAATCCACTTACCCCGAGTCACATGAACTTGTGGATTCCATTTGTATGTCTCTGCGTTCAGTATGAAGGAATTTAGCGATAGTTTCAAAAGCCAATGCTAACGAGCATGAGCGCAATGACTGGAAGTCTACATGTACAGCGTAACTACATTTACGGTAGCGTAACTTCATACCGCATGCAGAGACATAAGAATGGTATCCACAAGTTCATCTGACTCTGGACAAGTAGAACCAGGCTCTCACAGTATCCCTTTAATGTAAACGGACACCATTTTACAGTGGAATGCTATATCATAACTATGACAACACTTAGACACCCAAGGAATGGGAGTCACCTGGAAGAACAGGCTGTCTCCACACTGTCTCCACAGTGCCTCTGATCGGGGCTTGTTCTGACAATACTTCTCATAGATCTGCAGCTCTTCTTTCTGGAGAGAGACAGACACTTAGCGATGCAACATAACAGCACAGTAACGGCCTTCAGTTTCCAAATGACATCAACACAAGGAACTCACCCTTTTCAAAAAGCAGGTCCCTACCAATTCTGGCGTTTCCATGCAATTTTCAAGCTCTTTGAAAAATGTCCTGCGAACAAGAAGGATGAAGTCAACTCAATTAAAAAGTTCAACACATTTCCTGTTGACCCCTTACAAGGTACATAAAGTAATGTAGAACATTGGATACAATTGCACATTCATCAGATTGCCATTTCCTATGCTGGGAAGTTAAGAGGATTTGGGGAAATTGTAGCTGGTAGACAGAGTCTGTGCACTTCTGTTTGGAACGTCTATGATGTGTAAAGGTATGGAAGCCATGGATGCCAGTCTGAACAACAAGGTTGGGATTTTTGTGGGGCCCTGCAGTTGACATTGAATTAACCTACTGAACCCTGAGCCTTCCCAATGAGTGTCCCATTAGTATCATGCTTGGGGGTTTGTCCTGGGTTTTAACTCCTTAAGCATTACCACACCAAGGAGTTAATACAGTAAGTCCTTCAGCTATGGACACTGGACAGTATTTAGCTGAGTAGAGATAAAACATTATACAACAGAAATTATCCACATATAATGAAATGATAGTGTTAAGAGCTAAAACCCTGGCACTGAAATGTTGACACATCTGATATCTATGTGTTATGGATATTGTCATTGTATTAGAAATATGGACAAACTGGAAAAGCGGGGGTGAAGGGACATGTTCACGTGAATGTGTCTGCATAATATTGAATGCCCATGTGGCGTGGAGCTCTATGGGTCCCTGTGGAACCTTTTGTTTGCCCCTCTCACTGTAACCTAACCCCACCTGAGAGGGAGTGATCACAGGGCCTTGCAGAACAATGGGTGTCCATCACATGGGGCGTCACGCCCAAAGACAATACTGGGCCCACTGTCAATTGAGCTCTCTCAGCCAATCACAATGCAGGATGTTTGTTTATTTTTGACTTCTTGCACAGAGGTATTTTACAAAGCAAGATCAACGACTCTGCCAGTTCACTTACCTAAATAACGTATGATAAAAAATAAAAAAATAAAAAGATAAGCTTGAAATGTGCATGGTCTGATTGACCCAACAACTAAAAGTACACAGTTTAGCTTTCCTAATCAACCAGAAAATCAATCAGTAGATATAAAAGTTAGCTGGCTAAAGGCTTCTTTCTGCATGCTTCAGTTAGGCTGGCGAACAGAACGAGTGCGCTCGCATACCTTCCACATTCGCTTGAAAAACGAGAAGAAAAAAAAGCAGCAATAGTACTGTTTGTCCATGTTGCGACGCCGTAGTCAGTATTAATCTAAAATAACTCAAGAAATCTGTCATTCATTTGGATGTTTTTGCCAAAGAGATCTTAGTCGTGCAGTTTTACATCTAACTAGGATGTTTGGTACAGTATTTCTCAAGGGGAAACATTTGCATGAAAACAAATCGTCTATAGTTGTATGACAAACACTTAATTGAAAATTCCCTACTGTTGACCAATTACCGACGAAGGGGCGTAGACTTTAGCTTCAGAACTTCGGCTTGCCTCCAGAAACATGTTTATGCGCACGAACAGCCGAAAAACCCTTGCCGAAGACCGAAACAAACGTCACAAAATCTCGTCATAATACAGTATATGCACGAACTGTTCCAGGTGGGAAGCATGCGGACGCCTTTACTTATTGATTCTGCTTTGTAGCATACTCTTCTGGTGATGATGAATGTTATTTGGAGCCTTCATAGTTGACATAGCGGTACAATGTGTTCTATATATATAGCTTCCAGTGAAGAATGAGGGGGGGGGGGGGGGGGGGCGACTTCCCGAGCTGTGAGAGAAAATAAAATAACCAGTTGTTCCATGTGAGTGCCTGCAGCCAAAGAATGCATAGTAGTAATGTGTTAAACACAGGTCAGGTCGAGAGAAGTTGTTAGCAGTGAGAGACGAGTGAGAGGAAGAAGACTATCTCTCAGGATTGTCATGTGGCAGGGGGGATGGGGACCATGCCAATCCTTTTTCTTTTGACATCGCAGGCCCATTTGTCAACTCACTGAATATGGAAATGCAATTTAGAACGAGACAGAGGAAATTAGGTCACCTGTTGTGAAATTCATATATTTCTGGGAGATTGCCAAACAGTACATCTTTCTTGTTCTCCAGGGCTGCGGGGATGAGAGGGGAAAGCTCTGTGTTGTCCAGCTCGGCAGCATATCCCTGGAGAAGAAAATCACATTCAAAGCTAATGAGTGACGGCTCAGTGAAAACAATGATAACGTCAACACTTCTTTGATCATCTGAACCCAATCCAATCCTGTCCTCCACATGGCTTTACACATAACACTTGCATGAACATGATATGAACTTCAATCAATCACTGACAGTTTGAGTAGCCTAATGACTCATCTAATCAATAAAGACGGCACATTTTAAGTTCAACAAAAGTTCACACGTCATTCTGAAATGGGCAGATCTAACGCAACATTTACACTGGCGGTCAATTCGATTTTTAGAACAGGGGTTTCATTTTCCCTAGGTGCAGTAAACAGAGAAAGGAGCTCTTTCTCTACTGTCTCCTTGACATTATTGCCACTAACTGGCAGCGTTTCACATGTCACGAGAGAGCCAATGAAAGTAACAAACGCACCTCCATGATGCTCTGCAGCTCCTCGACGTACAGCCTCTCCGTTTCAATCAGCTCATTCATGATGTGTCTGGGGAGGAAAAATACAAGGATCCGTCAATACACAACAATTGCAGAGAAGCCCTTTAGTCGTATTTGTCAATGCAGATACATTAATAAAAACCCATAATGAGGACATCAACTGCCTCTCATACACTAAGTGCTTTGTCAAAGTTCTAAATGACCATCAACATCGTCATCAGCTTATTGTACAAACTCAAAAGGGGCTCTGCTAAAGACAACAGCCCCCCAGATAGGAGGTACAAGGGAGGAAATAAGACCTTTGGAGAATTAACAGAGGAAGTTGTCATAAAACCAACCATCTTGAGCAAAGCTAACATTTCCAGACTTTAATGGCTCCTTTAATGTGCACATTTGTATGAGTTCTGAGGTCTTGATTTTTATGTGCCATCACGAGCCCATCCAGACACTGAGTGGTGTTTGATGTATGGTCACATTTTATAGGTCAATAAAGCTCCTCCAAAGGCCCCGCCAATCTCACAGAGGCAAGCATCTGTTATACCATAGGTGACTGCCTCCTAAGTCCCAACGCAATAAGATCTGTGAATATATCGATTTTGGAAGATAGGGCAGCATCACGCGAATAAATATTATGGACAGAGATGCCTTGATTGAAGCCCTGGAGGGCAACTGTTCCATGACGCCATGTGCCGAGCCTGTTATTTGTGCTCCTAGGTCAAATCATTTTTATTGAGCACCCTAGTGGAGTGTTTAATGATACATACTCTGCAATCCTCCCTCATGTTGCTTCCAGCAACACTAGCTAAAGTATTAGTGCATAAAATAGCTTCGATCTCCACACACCTCTGTGTGCCTAGAATTAAGTCGGGGAGCAAAGATAACCTCCTCCAAACAGAAAAACAATGCCATAACTATATAAAACAAATAATGTATACATATCATGTACTAGAAGACAATGCCAGAGTTTGCCCCTGTGCAAACCCTCTCCTAATGTGACCCTCGGGAACACCGAATTACCTTTATTGTGCAGAATTTGCAGTAGCTGATGCAACTCAGATGACACAAATTCCAAGCTCTGTCATTCTGGCATATGATCCAACTTCACTCCTACTGGTTGGCTTCACCGATATGATAACGCAGAGAGAGGATCATAGACTGACTCAGCTGAGGCAGGCAATGAGAGGGGAGGTACAAGGGCTGAGCTTTCCCCCTCTAGCCCAGCGGTTTCCTCCCCCGCTCCCATTCTGCTCTCTCAGTCTTTCACAGTCACACAGCGTAGAGACTTACAGACAGAACAGCTCAGGCAGGAGAAAACCACTGGGAGGCAGGCAGGCGGCTGGGGGCTGATGCTGCCATTCCTTACACACAGAGGGGAAAGAGAGAGCGGGAAGGAGAGAGAGGGAGAGAGAGTGCTCATCTACAGGAAAAGAGGGGCAGGGGAGAGTAGTTTTCTGTACTTTTCCCAGCAACACGTGGATGGAACTCTCACAGGCTGGTAAGTGATCTGGAAGAGGGAGGTGGTGGGGGGATTGTATGCGCTAGCTGAAAGACTGTTTATATTAACTTAAGCTGCTCAAAGCAAAAAGGTGTCGACTTTCAGTAGAAGGTTTGAGAAAGAAAAGTCAGACTGTGAAAAACTAAAAACAAATCTATGCTCATGTCGCACTCCTGAATTCACACTGCTTTTACAGTTAGCCTGTAGTGAGATAACAGCTAACGGTAGAATCATCGCGGGGATGAAGGGGAGAAAGGAGGGGAGAGGCCAACACCCTTTCATGGAATTGGAACCTAACCCTCTTGGTAGGTTTTAAAACAATAGACACAAATTTAACAGAATTCAATATTTTCTTTTGACTCAACAATGATATGGAATTGGAATATTTAATTTTAACACACAAAAAAAATAACTCCATTTAGGTGTTCTTACCTGCCTATTCTATTGTGTTTTAATCTGACTATCTGAACTTACTTAGAACCCAACTTAGCACAAAACTGTAGTTGTTCATACTTCTCTATAGATGTCTACTGCATTCTCAAACCATAGTTGTTGAGCTGATGATTAATAAACCACATTCATGTCTCCAAGAGTTTACATTCTTGGACTTATATTCTGGGAGGCTGGCTCAAAGATTTTTCCCACTTTCAAAGGAACTTCATGGGGACAGTTGGCTTTACAAGTCATTGATCAATGAAAAGGTTTGCATCGGTAGGGGTGAATGTTTCCCTAGTCTAGGGGTGGGCAATAAATTCAAGTTTTAGACGGTCAAGATTGGCCTGTATTTTTTTTTTTTTATTTTTATAATAAATCCCCACCCTCCCCCCAATAAAAAAATTAAAAACCTCCCCTGAAAATGCAACCTGCGGGCCATTTGTTGCCCACCCCTGCACGAGGCCTATCATGTAAAATATATTACACGTTGTAGCCTATAATAACGCTATGGTGAACTTCTGTTTTAAATAGTTTTGAGAGAGAGAAAATACAGTACATGACCAAAAGTATGTGGAGACCTGCTCATTGAAAAGCTCATTCTAACATCATGGGCATTAATATGGAGTTGGTCCCCCCTCTGCTGCTATAACAGCCTCCACTCTTCTGGGAAGGCTTTCCACTCGATGTTTGAACATTGCTGCGGAACTTGCTACCATTCAGCCACAATTCATCCCAAAGGAGTTCGACGGGGCTGAGGTCAGAGCTCTGTATAGGAAAGTCAAGTTCTCTCGACAAACCATTTCTATATGGACCTCGCTTTGTGCACAAGGGCATTGTCATGCTGAAACAGGAAAGGCCCTTCCCCAAACTGTTGCCACAAAGTTGGAAGCACAGAATCGTCTGGAATGTCATTGTATGCTGTAGCATTAATATTTCCCTTCATTAGAGCTAAGGGGCCTAGCCCGAACCATGAAAAACAGCCCCAGACCATTATTCCTCCTCCACCAAACTTTACATTTGACACTATGCTTTTGGGCAGGTAGTGTTGGCCTGGCATCCACCAAACCCAGATTTGTCAGTCGGACTGCCAGATGGTAAAGCGTGATTCATCACTCCAGAAAGCACATTTCCACTGCTCCAGAGTCCAATGGTGGCAAGCTTTACACCACTCGAGCCGACAATGAGCATTGCGCATGTTGATCTTTGGAACGCGGTAGTGAGTGTTGCAAGTGAGGACAGACGATTTTTAAGTGCTCGCGCTTCAGCACTCGGCGGTCCAATTCTGTGAGCTTGTGTAGCCTATCACTTTGCGGCCGAGCCGGTGTTCCTCCAAGAAGTTTCCACTTCACAATAACAGGACTTATAGTTGAAGCTCTAGCATGGCAGAAATTTGACAAACTGACTTGTTGGAAAGGTAGCATCCTATGACGGTGCCACGTTGAAAGTCACTGAGCTCTTCAGTAAGATCAATCTCCTGCCAATGTTTGTCTATGGAGATTGCATGGCTGTGTGCTTGATTTTATATACCTGTCAGCAATGGGTGTGGCTGAAATAGCCAAATCTACTAATTTGAAGGGGTGTCCACATACTTTTGTATGTATAGTGTATATTCTTGTTGTTTTGGTCAGGAATATTCACAATTACTAAAATGTCAACCAAACAAATGCAACCTTTTGTGATTACAATAACCTAGAAAATAAACAACAATCTAATTTCTACCTCTTATTGACACTGATATGTGACACCCAGACATGGGAGGAAATTCTAATTGGGAGTTGAATGTTATTTGCGTTGGGACTGTTGGATAGATGGCCATCATGGTATTGACACAAGGTTATCTGATGCATGCTGTCAGGGCTGCTCATTGTTGTGGGCCACTGCCTAAATCTGCTGCTGTAATGATTTTTTTTTTTGTCATGATGACTGTTTTGTACAGACCTCAGCAATTCCATACACTCTGTTAGTTTAAAGCCCCTCCATTATTGAACTTTCGCTGGGTTGGCTTATGCATTCATTCACAAAAGATTCGGCAACTACTGCTATACGGTTGAGAGGGTTATGAGACTTCACACTGTGCACAAGCATCTACAGAGGATGGACTCTGACAGATAAACACTGAGGATTGTCCATCATCCTTTCAGAGATAGAGCACAATGGGATGGAGGGCCTTCAGAAACTATTCCTACCACTGGACTTATTCCACATGTTGTTGTGTTACAGCCCGAATTCAAAATGGTTAACATATTTTTTTCTCTCTCACCCATCTACACACGATACACCATAATGACAATGTGAAAACAAGTTATGAATGTTTTCATTTAATACAGAAATATCTCATTTACATAAGTATTCACTGTATCACTGAGTCAATACTTTGTAGAAGCATCATTGGCAGTGATTACAGCCGTGGATCTTTCTGGGTGAGTCTCTAAGAGCTCCCCACAACTGGATTGTGCAACATTTGCCCATTATTCTTTTCAAAATTCTTCAGGGTCTGTCAAATTGGTTGTTGGTCATTGCTAGACAACCATTTTCAGGTTTTGCCATAGATTTTCAAGTATATTTAAGTAAAAACTAACTCGGCCACTCAGGAACATTCACTGTTTTCTTGGTAAGCAACTCCAGTGTAGATTTGTTTTAGGTTATTGTTGTGTTGAAAAGGTGAATTAATCTCCCAGTGTCTGGTGGAAAGCAGACAACCAGGTTTTACTCAAAGAACTTGCCTGTGCTAACCTCCATTCTACTTCTAATTTTATCCTGAAAAACTCCCCAGTCCTCTACGATTACAAGCATACCCATAACGTGGTCCTTCTGTAGCTCAGTTGGTAGAGCATGGCGCTTGTAACGCCAGGGTAGTGGGTTCGATCCCCGGGACCACCCATACGTAGAATGTATGCACACATGACTGTAAGTCGCTTTGGATAAAAGCGTCTGCTAAATGGCATATATTATTATTATTATATATTATGATACAGCTACCACTATGCTTGAAAATATGGAGAGTGGTACTCAGTAATGTGATGTATTCGATTTGCCCCAAACATAACACTTTATATTCAGGGCAAAAAGTTAATTGCTTTGCCACATTTTTTTTGCAGTATTACTTTGGGGCCTTGTTGATAACACGATGCCTATTTGGGATAATTTTTTTCTGTACAGGCTTCGTTCTTTTCACTCTGTCAATTAGGTTAGTATTGTGGAGTAACTACAAAGTTGTTGATCCATCCTTAGTTTTCTCCTATCACAGCCATTAAACTATTACTGTCAAGGCTTGGTCGCATCGGCTTGGTCGCATCGGGGCTCCGCTCCCGCAGGTAGTATAACTTTTTACATTTCATTATAGCACAACGGTTTGATTTGTCTAATCTTAGCTATTTCTTCTCAGCTAGCTACATAGCCGTCTTTGTATCAAAGATAATTGCGTAATTATCGTATTTCGCCGTCGTAACGTAGTCTTCACTAGCCAGCTAGCTAACGTCCACTGATTAGCTGCACTGGGAAAACTATTACACTCAACTGAACGACTCGATCAGTGTAGTGTTAGCTAGCTACATAGCCGTCTTTGTATCAAAGATAATTGCGTAATTATCGTATTTCGCCGTCGTAACGTAGTCTTCACTAGCCAGCTAGCTAACGTCCACTGATTAGCTGCACTGGGAAAACTATTACACTCAACTGAACGACTCGATCAGTGTAGTGTTAGCTAGCTACATAGCTGTCTTTGCTGTCTTCGTATCTTCGTTCCAAGATAATTGTGTTGTTTAGGTTTAGAGTGTGTAGTCTTAGAGTGATTATCTTAATTTACCGAGGTTAGCTAGCCAGCGATTTGTCGTCCTTAACGTAGGAGACTCTGCTAGCTAGCCAACAGCTAGCCAACAGCTAGCCAACAGCTAGCCAACAGCTAGCCAACAGCTAGCCAACAGCTAGCCAACAGCTAGCCAACAGCTAGCCAACGTCTTCTGAATAGAACTCAACAACCCGGTCGCATTCACAGGTAGTATCACATTTTCATTTCATTACAGTACAACGGTTTGATTTGTTTGATCGTAGCTAGCTACATAGCTAGCTACATAGCCGTCTTTGTATCAAAGATAATTGTGTAGTCTAGAGCGATTTTCTAGGTTAGCTAGCCAGCTATTGTCGTTCTTTTAACGCAACGTAACGTAAACAACACTACTAGCTAGCCAGCTAGCCCCCGAATAGCAGCACTGTAGAAACTATTACACTCAACGGAGCGACTTGATTAGTGTAGTGTCAACAACGCACCCACTGCCAGCTAGCCTACTTCAGCAGTACTGTATCATTTTAATCATTTTAGTCAATAAGATTCTTGCTACGTAGCTTAACTTTCTGAACATTCGAGACTTGTAGTCCACTTGTCATTCCAATCTCCTTTGCATTAGCGTAGCCTCTTCTGTAGCCTGTTAACTATGTGTCTGTTTATCCCTGTTCTCTCCTCTCTGCACAGACCATACAAACGCTCCACACCGCGTGGCCGCGGCCACCTAATCTGGTGGTCCCAGCGCGCACGACCCACGTGGAGTTCCAGGTCTCCGGTAGCCTCTGGAATTGCCGATCTGCGGTCAACAAGGCAGAGTTCATCTCAGCCTATGCCTCCCTCCAGTCCCTCGACTTCTTGGCACTAACGGAAACATGGATCACCACAGACAACACTGCTACTCCTACTGCTCTCTCTTCGTCCGCCCACGTGTTCTCGCACACCCCGAGAGCTTCTGGTCAGCGGGGTGGTGGCACCGGGATCCTCATCTCTCCCAAGTGGTCATTCTCTCTTTCTCCCCTTACCCATCTGTCTATCGCCTGCTTTGAATTCCATGCTGTCACAGTTACCAGCCCTTTCAAGCTTAACATCCTTATCATTTATCGCCCTCCAGGTTCCCTCGGAGAGTTCATCAATGAGCTTGATGCCTTGATAAGCTCCTTTCCTGAGGACGGCTCACCTCTCACAGTTCTGGGCGACTTTAACCTCCCCACGTCTACCTTTGACTCATTCCTCTCTGCCTCCTTCTTTCCACTCCTCTCCTCTTTTGACCTCACCCTCTCACCTTCCCCCCCTACTCACAAGGCAGGCAATATGCTCGACCTCATCTTTACTAGATGCTGTTCTTCCACTAACCTCATTGCAACTCCCCTCCAAGTCTCCGACCACTACCTTGTATCCTTTTCCCTCTCGCTCTCATCCAACACCTCCCACACTGCCCCTACTCGGATGGTATCGCGCCGTCCCAACCTTCGCATCTCTGCATGTCTGGCAGACATATCAGTGTGGATGACGGATCACCACCTCAAGCTGAACCTCGGCAAGACGGAGCTGCTCTTCCTCCCGGGGAAGGACTGCCCATTCCATGATCTCGCCATCACGGTTGACAACTCCATTGTGTCCTCCTCCCAGAGCGCTAAGAACCTTGGCGTGATCCTGGACAACACCCTGTTGTTCTCAACCAACATCAAGGCGGTGGCCCATTCCTGTAGGTTCATGCTCTACAACATCCGCAGAGTACGACCCTGCCTCACACAGGAAGCGGCGCAGGTCCTAATCCAGGCACTTGTCATCTCCCGTCTGGATTACTGCAACTCGCTGTTGGCTGGGCTCCCTGCCTGTGCCATTAAACCCCTTCAACTCATCCAGAACGCCGCAGCCCGTCTGGTGTTCAACCTTCCCAAGTTCTCTCACGTCACCCCGCTCCTCCGTTCTCTCCACTGGCTTCCAGTTGAAGCTCGCATCCGCTACAAGACCATGGTGCTTGCCTACGGAGCTGTGAGGGGAACGGCACCTCAGTACCTCCAGGCTCTGATCAGGCCCTACACCCAAACATGGGCACTGCGTTCATCCACCTCTGGCCTGCTCGCCTCCCTACCACTGAGGAAGTACAGCTCCCGCTCAGCCCAGTCAAAACTGTTCGCTGCTCTGGCCCCCCAATGGTGGAACAAACTCCCTCACGACGCCAGGACAGCGGAGTCAATCATCACCTTCCGGAGACACCTGAAACCCCATCTCTTTAAGGAATACCTAGGATAGGATAAGTATTCCCCCCCCCTTTAAGATTTAGATGCACTATTGTAAAGTGACTGTTCCACTGGATGTCATAAGGTGAATGCACCAATTTGTAAGTCGCTCTGGATAAGAGCGTCTGCTAAATGACTTAAATGTAAATGTAATGTAAATGTTTTAAAGTCACCATTGGCACCATCGTAAAGTCCATGAAATTCCTTCCTCTCTGGCAACGGAGTTGGGAATGACGCCTGTACCTTGTTTTGATACACCATCCAAAGTTTAATAACTTCACCAGGCTCAAGGGGATATTCAATGTCTGCTTCTTTTTTTTCTACCAATAGGTGCCCGTCTTTGCGAGGCATTGGAAAACCTCCCTGGTCTTTGTGGTTGACATTATGGGGTTTTGTATGTAGGTCAGTGACATTAAAATAAAATGAAAAAACAGGCTGTAACAATAATATGTGGAAAATGTCAAGAGGTGTGAATACTTTGTGAAGGCACTATAAGCACGGGAAAATAACAGATACAGTGCATTCAGAAAGTATTCAAACCCCTTGACTTTGTCCACATTTTGTTACGTGACAGCCTTACTCTAAAATGTCTTAAATTGTTTATTTCCTCATCAATCTCAAATCAAATCTTACTAGTCAGATACACATGGTTAGCAGATGTTATTACGTGTGTAGCGAAATGCTTATTCTTCTAGATCCGACAGTGCAGCAGTATCTAACAGGTAATATCTAACAATTCCACAACAAAACCTAATATCTAACAAATTCTACAACAAAACCTAATACACACAATCTAGTAAAGGATGGTAAGAGAGAATATACGTATAAAATATATGGATGAGCAGTGACAGATCGGCTAAGACGCAGTAGATAGTAAAGAATAGATAGTGAAGGACACAGTATAGAGTATATACACATAAGATGAGTAAAATAGCATTATTAAAGTGACGAGTGTTCCATTTATTAAAGTGGCCAATGATATCAAGTCTGTAGGTAGGCAGCCGCCTCTCTGTGCTAGTGGTGGCTGGTTAACAATCTGATGGCCTTGAGATAGAAGTTGTTTTTCAATCTCTCTGTCCCAGCTTTGATGCACCTGTACTGACCTCATCTTCTGGATGACAGCAGGGTGAACAGGCTGTGGCTCGGGTGGTTATTGTCCTCAATGATCTTTTTTGCCTTCCTGTGACATCGGGTGTTGTAGGTGTCCTGGAGGGCAGGTAATTTGCCCCCGGTAATGCATTATGCAGACCGCACCACCCTCTGCAGAGCCTTGCGGTTGTTGGCGGTGCAGTTGCCGTACCAGGCGGCGATACATCACAAAAGGATGCTCTCAATTGTGCACCTGTAAAAGTTAGTGAGGGTTTTTGGTGACAAGCCACATTTCTTTAGCCTCCTGAAGTTGAAGAGGCGCTGTTGCACCTTCTTCACCAGACTGTCTGTGTGTGTGGACCATTTCAGTTTGTCTGTGATTTGTACACCACCGAATTTAAACTTTCCACCTTCTCCACTGCTGTCCCATCGGTGTGGATAGGGGGCTGCTTCCTCTGCTGTTTCCTGAAGTCCACAATCATCTCTTGATGATGACATTCAGTGAGAGGTTATTTCCCTGACACCACACTCCACTGCCCACACCTCCTTCCTGTAGGCTGTCTCGTCGTTGTTGGTAATCAAGCCTACCACTGTTGTGTCTTCTATAAACTTGATGATTGTGTTGGAGGCGTGCATGGCCACGCAGTCGTGGGTAAACAGGGAGTACAGGAGGGGGCTGGGAACACACCCTTGTGTGGCCCCAGTGTTTAAGAACAGTAGAGGGGAGATGATGTTTCCTACCTTCACCACCTGTGGGCGGCCCGTCAGGAAGTCCAAGACCCAGTTGCACAGGGCGGGGTCGAGACCCAGGGTCTCAAGCTTAATGATGAGTTTGGAGGGCACTATGGTGTTGAATGCTGAGCTGTAGTCAATGAACAACATTCTTACATAGGTATTCCTCTTGTCCAGATGGGATAGGGCAGTATGCGGTGTGATGGCGATTGCATCGTCTGTGGACCTATTGGGGCGGTAAGCGAATTGAAGTGGGTCTAGTGTGTCAGGTAAGGTGGAGGTGATATGATCCTTGACTAGTCTCTCAAAGCACTTCATGTTGACAGAAGTGAGTGCTACGGGCGATAGTACTTTAGTTCAGTTACCTTAGAGTTTTTGGGAACAGGAACAATGGTGGCCATCTTGAAGCATGTGGGGACAACAAACTGGGATAGGGATTGACTGAATATTTCGGTAAACACACCAGCCAGCTGGTCTGCACATGCTCTGAGGACGCGGCTAGGGATGCCGTCTGGGCCGGCAGCCTTGCGAGGGTTAACACGTTTAAATGTTTTACTCACGACGGCCACGGAGAAGGAGAGTCCACAGTCTTTGATTGTGGGCCGCGTCGGTGCACTGTATTGTCCTCAATCTACACACAATACCCCATAATAACGACAAAGCAAAAACAGGTTTATAGAACTGTTTTTCAAATGAATAAAATAAAACAGAAATATCATATTAACATAAGTATTCAGACCCTTTACTCAGTACCTTGTTGAAACACCTTTGTCATCGATTACAGCCTTGAGTCTTGTTGGGTATGATGCTACAAGCTTGGCACACCTGTACTTGGAGAGTTTCTCCAATTCTTCTTCGCAGATCCTCTCAAGCTCTGTCAGGTTGCTGCTCAGCTATTTTCGGGTCTCTCCAGAGATGTTCGATCGGGTTCAAGTCCAGGCTATAGCTGGGCCACTCAAGGACATTCAGAGATTTGGCCCGAAGCCACTCTTGCGTTGTCTTGGTTGTGTGCTTAGGGTCGTTGTCCTGTTGGAAGGTGAACCTTCACTCCAGTCTGAGGTCCTGAGCGCTCTGGAGCAGGTTTTCATCAAGGATCTCTCTGTACTTTGCTCCGTTCATATTTCTCTCGATCCTGACTAGTATCCCAGTCCCTGCCGACGAAAAACATCCCCACAGCCTGATGCTGTCCCCACCATGCTTTACTGTGGAGATGGTGCCAGGTTTCCTCCAGACGTGACGCTTGGCATTCTTGGTTTTATCAGACTAGAAAATCTTGTTTCTCATTGTCTGTGAGTACTTTAGGTGCCTTTTGGCAAACTCCAAGTGGGCTGTCATGTGCTTTTTATTGAGAATTGGTTTCCATCTGGCCACTAACATAAAGGCCTGATTGGTGGAGTGCTGCAAAGATGGTTGTCCTTCTTGAAGATTTTCACATCTCCACCGAGGAACTCTGGAGCTCTGTCAGAGTGACCATTGGGTTCTTGGTCACCTCCCTGACCAAGACCCATCTCCCCCATTGCTCAGTTTGGCCCGGGCGGCCTGCTCTAGGAAGAGTCTTGGTGGTTCCAAACTTCCTCCACTTAAGGATGATGGAGGCCACTGTGTTCTTGGGGACCTTCAATGCTGCAGACAATCTTTGGTACTCTTCCCCAGATCTGTGCCTACAGACAATTCCTTCGACCTCATGGCTTGGTTTTTTGCTCTGACATGCACTGTCAACTGTGGGACATTATATAGACAGGTATGTGCCTAGCCAAAACATGTCCAATCAATTGAACTTACCACAGCTGAATTCCAATCAAGTTGTAGAAACATCTCAAGGATGATCAAAGGAAACAGGATGCACCCGAGCTCAATTTTGAGTCTCATAGCAAACGGTCTGAATATATATGTAAATAAAGGTATTTCTGTTATAATTTAAATTAATACATTTCTCAGCAACAGGCCTACATTCCATTGTGCAAAAAACTTGTTGAATCAACATTGTTTTGTTATTTCAACAAAAAAATGTAACGTGATGATGTTGAATCAACGTAGAAAACTGATTGGATTTGCAAAAAGTCTTCAAAGCAAGGGATTTTTTTTGTTGGGAGCTCTGAGCATACACGTTTTGAGAGCTTTGCTTCTTCAGTTTGGAATCGTTGGAATATGAGAAAGGTTACAATTTCGCTTTCAGCCTTACTGTCGTTCTTTCACCCCGGTGAGTAGGTTGATTGAAAAGCCACGTTACCAGTCTGCATTTATAGGCCTACAATCAATATTGCATTTGGACTGTCCACATATTGTGGACTAAATGCGATTGCTCGACCCATGGCTGTTGTTGCTGTTTGGGTAGCCTACCTTGGGGACGTGAGGATGGATGCCTCGTTCCAGGTTGGACAGAATAAGTATGCTTGATTGATGCCGCCCTGCGGTTTTCGCACTTTAGCCCTGTTTGAATAACCTCTAAAGTACTTACCAGGTTTAGCCGGCGTGATGGATCAAGCACATCTAGCGGATTCATTCAGATCCTCAGAATGACTCAATAACATAATATTGACTCACAATTTCAAATGCATTTCCTATTAGTGCGATATGTTCATATTTTTGTCTTTCTCTTTTCAGATCCTATGATGTGGAATGCTTTGTGACTGTGTGGACACAATACAAAACAGTGATGACTACAGACATGATTGTCTCAACAATAGAGTTCCAGTAGAGAGCAGAGTGGAGAGGTGTCAGGAGGAGATGAAATTGAACTGAAGACCAACATTTCTCTGAGGAGCCCATGTCTCCCGTTGGGCAAATATGATGGAACTCAGACACTCCCAAATAATTTGGAATAATTGTGAAAGTAGCAGCCTGTCAAACGCAACAACCTATTGGACTTGACAAAAAGATAGAAAAGGGGGGGGGCAAGGGTAGGAAGGTTGAAGAATGTTTTTGAATTTCAGAAGGATCAGAAAATGTCAATGTGTGCAGCTGGTGACGACGTGCTTTGTCCTGTCCGTGTTGATGGTGTGCTGGGAGCAGCTGGACCACCACGTGGTGAGCCATATGAAGTCCTACTCCTACCGCTACCTGGTCAACAGCTACGACTTCATCAACAAGAGCTTTGGCATCAGCCAGAGGGAGGCTAAGAGTCAGAGCAACTTCCCGTACCTCATCAACCACCATGACAAATGTGACAGCAATGAAGTGCTGTTGCTGCTGTTCGTCAAATCTTCCCCAGAGAACCTGGAGAGGAGGCAGGCCATCCGGGCCACCTGGGGGAATGAGGCCTACACCCAGAGGGAGTTGGGGGCCACCGTGAGGTTGGTGTTTGCCCTGGGGGTCCACCCCAACCCCCAGCAGAGGGGCCATGTACAGAGGAGGCTGCTGGGGGAGGACCAGGTCTATGGGGACCTGGTCCAGCAGGACTTTGTGGACACCTTTCACAACCTCACCATCAAACTGCTGCTGCAGTTCCGCTGGAGCCACAACTACTGCAGCCAAGCACGCTTCCTCATGTCAGCCGACGACGACATCTTTGTCCACATGCCCAACCTGGTGCACTACCTGCAGGGCCTGATCCGTCAGGGGGCCCAGGACCTCTGGGTGGGCCACGTGCACAGGGGAGCCCCACCCAACCGCCGGAAGGACAGCAAGTACCACGTGCCTTATGAGATGTACCAGTGGCTCTCTTACCCAGACTACACAGCGGGGGCAGGGTACGTTGTCTCAGGGGACGTGGCTTCCAAAATCTACCAGGCCACTCTGTCCCTCAATGCCTCGCTGTACATTGACGATGTGTTCTTGGGCATCTGTGCCAACGCCATGGGGGTGTCTCCCCAGGAACATGTTTACTTTTCAGGGGAAGGGAAGGCCCCCTATCACCCCTGTATCTACGATAAGATGATCACCTCTCACGGACACGTGGCAGATGTCCGGTACCTTTGGAAGGCAGCGACGGACCCCCAGATCCATGACATTTCCTCTGGCCTGCTGGGAAAGATGTACTGCACAGCAGTGAAAGTAATGCTCCTCTGTAAACCTTACTATTTAAATACCTACCCATGCAAAGCAGCATTTTCATAGTGTATTGTAAGGCTGCACAGTATGTCACTGCAGTCTTTATTTTTATTTTTTTATATTTCAGTGTCAACAGCTGGTATCATTTTCTAAATAAAGACCAGAGCCTTGTTCTTGAGCATATATTCACCACTCTTGCCTTGGCTTGATGGATACTGCAGTTGTACTTTGTGGTTTAGCTAATTGTGTGATGGTAAACAGACTGTTCGTGTTCTTGGCTGCATTCAGGAACATTTTGGCTGGCTGCGTGAAGTCATAAGGGAAGAATCATTTGAATAAATTACCTCAGTCTCAAGAGGAAATTCTGTCCAGCATTGCTAGCTGACATTAGCGTTTTTATTCAGTTTTCTATTGCTCATTGAATTAAACTGGTTGAAAGTGTACCGTCTGTATCCTACTAATTTTACCATCCCTCTTATCTCTATAGAGCCTTTTACCCCATTCCCTGATTTCACTTCTCCTTAAATGTCAGGCTGCAAACAATGAGCAAACACAATTTGCTTTAAACCACATCCTGCTCACTAAATCATTCCATATGAACTCTGCTCCCCCATCTCTCCCTTTCTTACAGTCTGGGCCCCCCAATAAGGTAACATACAGCATTTAGTGACTCTGCAGAAAGGAATTCACTGTGAAACTAACTACTCTCTGAAATAAGCTAACTAACCCCACCTTCAAACATAAAGCACTTCACAATGTTTGCTAAGGGTCTTTAACATTCTCTACAATTATAAATCTGGCATGTGTAATAAAGAAATCGGAATGATTGGCTGTGAAAATGTGGATTTAGTATGGATCTCTAGCGGCCCTAGCCTACAGCAGGCGTTTCCCAAACTCTGTCCTTCATTTACTTCTTTTTTTCAAATCTGGTTTTTATCTGTTGCTACTTTATGCTCCAAAAGAGACATTGTCAGGGACATCACAGCCTATATGTGTGTTTTATGAAAATCTCATGTACAAAAAAAAACCTTATGCATAAATACCCAGAACTGTTACAGGACATTTTAACATATCAGGTGACATACCATATGTACATAAGCTTCTGTACGTCTCATTTCAATGTCATGCAAATACACACGGCCTACATTGACTGCTTCTAATGCCTGTGCTTGGCAGTGGAGGGGAGTGCAAATATCATTCACTTCCTGTACCTATTTTATTTCTGTCTTTCAGCCACATCCCTTTGAGATTGAGCCACTTTCTCACTTGCTCAGAACCTCAAAAGAGGTTTCCAAATATAAAAATGTCTGTTGAGTCAGAGACTGTACCCATGCAACAGGGATTACACTCCTACGAACCGTAACAGTTACAATAAAGACAAGATACATAATGTGATCGACTTATCGAGTATTAATAAACTTAGAGCAGGAGACATTCCACACAGCAGTCACACAGTGTGTGGTCACCTGGGTGCTAACAGCCAGCCGGCAGCCTTTGCCTCGATAAAAGTGTATCTTCATCATCGCTACAAGCCCTTTCTTCAGACCACTGTACTGTAAATGCTATGCTCTCCTAACCTCGTCTTTCAATTTTCACTCGCTCTCGCTCTGTGACCTATTTCAAAGTTTCTTCAACTAACACTAAACTAATGGTGGAGGAAAAAGCAGTCCCTTGTAAAATGTCGCCAACCTCATCACTAGCCACAGTGTGTGTATGCAGTGGTTTTGAAAAAGAGCAGAGTGAAAGAAACAGGAAAGATACTGTATATGGGCAGAGAAGAGAAAAGAGACATTTACCTCCGTCTGTTTGAAAGACTCTCCTCTGTCTCGTTCGTCACCAGGATGTGGCTGGAGCCTCCCTGGCTTGCCTCATGCATTACCTCAATCTGAGGACACAAACACACATCGTCGCAGTCATGGCCAGGTGAAAGGGTGACACATACTGTACATACCATGGAGGCCCCCATTTCCTTTCAAACGTCACCCTCGTGGTCATAGTGCTAACATTTAGATACGATGAGTGGCTTATCATGCATGACTAGAACTTTAGGCAAACTGGAAACCATATATCCGGAGGCTGCTGCATTTATTGTAGCTGGGGATTTTAACAAAGCCAATCTGAGAACAAGGCAACCTAAATTCTATCAGCATATCGATTGCAATACACGAGCGAGTAACACTCGACCACTGCTACTCAAACTTCCGTGTGGTTATTCCCTCCGTAAGGCAATAAAAAAGCAAAATGTCAGTATGGAGACAAAGTGAAGTTGCAATTCAACGGCTCAAACACGAGACGTATGTGGCAGGTTCTACAGACAGGGTCTAAAGACAGGGTCTACAGACAATCACGGATTACAAAAATAAAAAATTGACGTCTTGCTCCCAGACAAATTAAACAACTTCTTTGAGGACAATACAGTGCCACCGACACGGCCCGCTGTGGGTTCTCTGTGGGCTCTCCTTCTCCGTGGCCGACATGATTAAAACATTTATACGTGTTAACCCTTGCAAGGCTACCGGCCCAGACGGCATGCCGAGCCACTACAGCTCAGCATTCAACACCATAGTACCCTCAAAACTCATCATTAAGCTTGAGATCCTAGGTCTCGACCCCGCCCTGTGCAACTGGGTCCTGAACTTCCTGACAGGCCGCCCCCAGGTTGTGAAGAAACAACATCTCCACTCCACTGATCTTCAACACTGGGGCCCCACAATGGTGCATTCTCAGCCCTCTCCTGTACTCTGTGTTCACCCATGACTGCGTGGCCACGCACGCCTCCAACACAATCATCAAGTTTATAGAAGACACAACAGTGGTAGGCTTGATTACCAACAACGACGAGACAGCCTACAGGAAGGAGGTGAGGGTAGTGGAGTGTGGTGTCAGGGAAATAACCTCTCACTCAATGTCAGCATCAAGAGATGATCGTGGACTTCAGGAAACAGCAGAGGAAGCAGCCCCCTATCCACACCGATGGGACAGCAGTGGAGAAGGTGGAAAGTTTCAATTCCTCTGTGTACATATCACCGACAAACTGAAATGGTCCACGCACACAAACAGTGTGGTGAAGAAGTTGCAACAGCGCCTCTTCAACCTAAGGAGGCTAAAGAAATGTGGCTTGTCACCGAAAACCCTCACTAACTTTTACAGGTGCACAATTGAGAGCATTCTGTCCGGCTGTATCACCGCCTGGTACTGCAACTGCACCGCCAACAACCGCAAGGCTCTGCAGAGGGTGGTGCGGTCTGCATAACGTATTACCGGGGGCAAACTACCTGCCCTCCAGGACACCTACAACACCCGATGTCACAGGAACGTAAAAAAGATCATCGAGGACAATAACCACCCGAGCCACTGCCTGTTCACAGCCACCACTAGCACAGAGAGCCGGCTGCCTACCTACAGACTTGATATCATTGGCCACTTTAACAAATGGAACACTAGTCACTTTAATAATGCTATTTTAAAAATATTTATATCTTGCATTACTCATCTTATGTGTATATACTCTATACTGTGTCCTTCACTATCTATTCTTTACTATCTACTGCGTTTTAGCCGATCTGTCACTGCTCATCCATATATTTTATACGTATATTCTCTCTTACCATCCTTTACCAGATTGTGTGTATTAGGTTTTGCTGTGGAATTTGTTAGACATTAGGTTTTGTTGTGGAAATTGTTAGATATTACCTGTTAGATACTGCTGCACTGTCGGATCTAGAAGAATAAGCTTTTCTGTCACACCCTGACCATAGTTTGCTTTGTATGTTTCTATGTTTTGTTTGGTCAGGGTGTGATCTGAGTGGGCATTCTATGTTGTGTGTCTAGTTTGTCTGTTTCTGTGTTTGGCCTGATATGGTTCTCAATCAGAGGCAGGTGTTAGTCATAGTCTCTGATTGGGAACCATATTTAGGCAGCCTGTTTGGTGTTAGGTTTTGTGGGTGATTGGTCCTGTTTCTGTGTTTGCACCAGATAGGGCTGTTTTGGTTTTTTCACATTTCTTGTTTTGTTAGTTTATTCATGTATAGTGTCTTTATTAAAGAACCATGAATAACCATCAGGCTGCGTTTTGGTCCGCCTCTCCTTCAACACAAGAAAACCGTTACAATTTCGCTACACTCGTAATAACATCTGCTAACCATGTGTATGTGGCCAATTAAATGTGATTTGATTTAGAATGGCACATTATTCCTATTTATCAGACAGACCTGATGTGGTCAGGGCAAAAGGTGCGCAATTGATTTGAAACTAGGGTTTCTCATCCCCGCAGGGTTCCCTTGGGAAAGGCAGGAAACAGAAGATGCCTGATACAGGACACTCCCATGACTTCTTCTCCCAGACTCCCACTGACCAAGAGTTATGTTCTGATGCATTATACATGAAGAATTGGCAGGACACTGTCATACAAGTGGACCAGTGTCTAACCTAAAAAAACAACAGATGGCTGTTAATGAGGTTGAACCATTTCAGGTTCAATTGTCTAGAGGATGTCCACAGGTCTTACCTTGAGGCTCCCTTTGACTTTGCGGCTTACATTTTTCCTTTTTGCAAGCTCAGCTTCCGTGGGCTGCTTTGTGGCACTAGAGTTCTCTGAGATCCTTCGACTGAGGGCTAGAAATGGTTATAGAACAGGGATGGGAAAAGGAAGAGTTTTTTTATTTTACTAAGTGGAATGTTTGACATGAAGGCATAGAGACATCTAGGGATCCTGTTTGAAACATCAGGAGTTTTGCCATTCTCTCTGTGTGGAACAACAGCAGGAGGCCCTGGCCCAAAGCTATGTCCTCCTCCTGTAGTAGGTTGAGTACCACAGTGAATACAATATACTTCCTTTAAACGCCTCAAGAAGTAAGGTTTTAAATACATACTTTAAACTAGAAAATGACTGTGCTTCCTGGAAAGTAAAGTACAGACTATATTTCAGTTTCAATAGCAATGAATAGGCTCTACAATGATCTTTCATTACGGGCAGGTAAAGTTTGAGGTTAGGTCATGTGGGGGGGGACCATAACGATGGAAAGAGGTTTCAACTTTTTATCTGTGTCATTATGGAATCTGTGACAGCATGGGCAGCGCCATTGAGGCTATCTCCATTTTAAAGTAGTCTGTACAATGTACAAACCATAGCACTCAATTTGAAAAAGACAATTCTCTGATCATTGGCTGATTGCTGTCAATCCATAGGAATCCCCACCCAGTTGACTACTTTAAAATGGTGGATGCTCTCAATGGCAATGCCAATGCTAAAAGGGGTTATATCTAAGTTGAGTCCTTTAACTATCTCTATGGGGGAGACTTACCAGGGGCAAGGCAGGTGGTCCTGGGTGTTTTGTGGGGCGCAGGCCGTTTGGGAGAGGACTCAGGTCGGGGGGCCACAGGCTGGACGGGTCGGGTCTGTTTGGCTGACAGCTTCTTCAGACTAACCTGTCTCTTCTCAAACATCTCCTGTACATCGTCCAGCCTCTTTAGAGCCTTTTGTACATTAGCCTGATGGAAAGCACAGATCAGGGATCAACAAATAGGACCATTGTTCTTCTGTAGGCTGACAACTGCAGGAATTAGGATTCCATGAGTGAATTAAGGGAGCACTGCACACACCTTGACTTCAACGTTGAGGACTAGCTCATACTGGTTGTGGATGTTCTTGAGGTCACTCAGTTGGTTCTCCTTGGCCGTCTCCAGGAACTTCTCAATGTCCTGCAGGGCTGCCTCAGCCCCTTCCTGGGACTGGCACTTGTCCACAGCCTGAGAGGCCAGCAGGTACACCCCCGACTCACACCACTGGTTCACCTACAACCACCCGAGAACACATGGATGAATGAACAACTACAGTAGCTACTGTCTAGGCTCCATATCAGTAGTATATCTAGGCTCATTTGCATGGCACTAATGTATATTTTTAACTACTAATGTTATACATGGATGGCATGTATAGTTGTTTAGGAACCAAAAAAAGAAGGTACTGATTATTGTATGGGACAATATACTGAACAAGCGTTTTTGAGACAGATAATATGAAAAATACACTTTTATTGAGTAAATGTATTTATTGCTTTGCTGAAAAAGTGGAAGTACCACTAACCTTGATGGAAGAGGGAAACTTTGTGAAAGTTATTTGAATTCATGAGAGCATGTGTAAATGACGTGTATAATCATGCAAACAATCTCTCCCTGAGGACATTGCCTTTTCTGACAGCAATATAGAGATGAGGAGCCTCTTATGTTATCCACCCCACCTTGTCTATGCCTTTGTGTATTTGGCGTGATTTGGAGAGGACGTCGTACTTCTTCTGGGCCTCGTTGGTGAAGTCATCACAGATGCGTCGGAGCTCCACACACTTGGGCCGTATGGAGTCCACAGAATAGTGGTTGCTCTGAATCAGCTGGTCCCCGTGTAGGGCGTGGAGCTGGGCCTTCTCTAACGACTCCTGATATGCATCAGACAAGAGAGCCATTCATCTCACATGACCACATTCGTGTTAGGCTCACATTCAATACAATCCAAGGCTGATGATCACGTGCTAATTAACACATAGTGGATACATTGTGCCTTGTATTGTCTTGTAAGGTGTCGATGTTACATCTCATATAACGTTTGTTATGTGACTGGGCTGACCTGAGCCTTCTCCTCTAAGGTCTTGAGGTCCTTCAGTAACATATCTACCAGGGTGACACAGTCCCCAATGTCTGACAGGGCTGTCAGAGTCGCCATCAGACTGTCCAATGACACTTTCACCTGTGGAGGGGACACAGAGAGAGCAGGAGGTTAAGGACTTATGTACAGTATTTCTAAGCACATATCCTTGAGAGGAAGCGCTATATACTGTAAGTGTGAGGTTGCAAACATAAAAAAGTTGAGAAATTGACGGGTGAGCAACTATTATTGGACAAGGTTTTACATTGTAACGGCTACTTCTAATTGCTGTCTCTGGGGGAACACAAATAGCCAGGCTGTGTCCTGTTCAGCTTTCTTTGTTAACATGATTAAGCTAAACCTGCTGACTACAGCAGTCAGCGACTCTGTCACAGAAACATACGTACCTCTCGGAAGTCATGCTCAAAATGGCGGAACTGTAGGCACTGCTCCAGTTTGAGGTGATGTTTAGACCAGAACTGTTCAAAAGCGTTTTCTGTCTCATCTAGCTGGGCCAACAACCTGAAATACAACATGGACATAACATCATTTGCAGCATCTTTATCCACCTCTGGAATATACTCTTAGTGAGAAATTAAATAAGTTAAATCATTTGTGAACGGAACACATACAAATGATTTAATTGGGAGCTTCCATCTCCAGTAGGTCCCAGTAACCAACCTTTCCACAGTGATGTGGTTCTCCATCTCGTCTGGGTTTAGCTGGTGGTTCTCAGACTTGGCAGCCTGCTCTTTGATACAGCCCAGTAGAGTGGTTCCCTGTTTCATCACTAATTTCAGTTCATCCTGTCAAAATGAAAGAATTCATTTAATACCATTATAAACCGGGTGGTTCAAACCCTGAATGCTGATTGGCTGAAAGGTTGGTAACCAGTTTATAATGGCAATTAGGCACCTCAGGGGTTTATGGTATATGCCCTATATACCACGGCTAAGGGCTGTATCTAAGCACTCCGCGTTGCGTCATGCTTAAGAACAGCCCTTAGCCATGGTATATTGGCCATATACCACACCTCCTCTGGCCTTATTGCTATTATAAACTGGTTACCAACATAATTAGAACAGTAAAAAATACATGGTATACGGTCTGATATACCACGGCTTTCAGCCAATCAGCATTCAGGGCTTGAACCACCCGATTTATAATGGCGTTGCTGGTCTGGGAATAGAATACTCTGATTATTATCTAGGCCATTGATGCTTATGGTTAAACTACAATGCCACAGGCTATGATAGAACCCATTCCCCTGTGTATTTGATCACACTACTGTATGTGAATGTAACTAATAGTAAACTAACAAATATCAACACAATCTTCAAGTGTTGAGGATGTTAGCCATGAGTACAAGTAAACCATTGTAGGAAGCCAGGTTCAGTAGTATTATGTTGACGCTGAATCAGAGTCCCACCTTGAGTTTGTCGTGCTTCTCAGTGTGAGTAGTGAGGAGGTCTTTGGTGCACTGCACATCATTGGGCAGCTCCGTCTCTGCCAGGTCTGTACCGAACTTCTGCAGCATTTGAGCCGTGGTCTTCACCGTCACAGCAAAGTTCTCAATGGCCTGACAGCAAAAAAACGTACACACTCGTATTGTTTCCAGTGAGTCCAGAAAATAACTGGTGTAAGGCCAATGTCATGGTAACTCACTGTCCGGCGGTGGATCCACTGGCTGTGACAGTAGTCCAGGTTCCCACCAAGCTCACATGTCAGCTGGCCCTTATCCACGTAGCCATGTAAGTCAGATAGGGAGTTGAGCATCACAATCTGTAGGGAAACAAATGCACATACATTGCTGTGTGTTAAAGATGTTAGGGCATCTTCTGCATTATCAGTCTCGGTTTTCTCATCAGATTTTAGGATGAGACAATGATTGTCACGGCATAATGTTAATATAGGCTTCTGTGTTTTTTTGTGGTTTACTCCATTTCTCCATTTCCACTTCCTCACCAGTAAGGATGACACACACACGCAAGGTGATGAGGAGTCTGAGGAGGAGTTGTAACTTTTATCTTTTACAGTTACAGTATACTGTAGGCGTCTGGGGATAATGCAGGAGAATTGGCCTTCACCAAAAAATGTATGAAGGGATATACAGGTGTATGTTGTCAAATTCTACAGCTTTCTATAAACAAGGAAAACATGCAGAGTACATAGTCATTGTTCTAACAGTTAGTTTACAGGTGAACATCAGACTCCGATGCAACACTCCACATGACATTAGGTCAATCACTATCTCACACCCAGACACAGAGGAAAGGTTTCTAAGATGATCTACGAGTTGGACAGGGTGAGTGGTAGCGAACCATTCTTACCGGTACCTTCATTTTAAAGTCATCCCGGTGCAGCTTAATGCCAATGTCAGCGATGGCCCTCTGGAAGAAGCGGGAGGGCCTTAGCACCAACACCAGCTGGAGGTTCCCTGGAAATGCCCCCTAGTGGACACAGGTACAAAACACAGCTTCATACCATCTCATAGCCTTGTGTGGAGTTAGCCTTGTGTGGAGTTAGCCTTGTGTGAGGGAGCTTTGCTCTGCGCTTACTTTCAATTTAACATCATCTCAAGAATTTGCAGTAGATTATACTCCCCAAAAAAATCTTCATACAATACTTCCTGATATAGGAGCATTGGTAGCAATTATATTTTACAATGTTACATGATGCCGAGATAAAAATGCTTGGTCCCATTCTGTCTGTGTTGTGGCCAACTCCTCTATTGAAGTCAAAGACAGTGAGGAGTTAAAGCACAAACAGACTGGATAACCAGGCAAGAGATAAAAGCCCTGTCTGAAGTGAAAGATGGACATCGTCATACCGCTATCCGCGCCAGCGAGGCCTTCACTGAGCTCCATTTGTCCCGCCTGCGGTCGATGATTATAACGAAACCGATGCTGGCCACATCCAAACTAGACAAAGGAAAGAGGTGAATAAACACATGCGGTAGGTGTAGCTATCCAAGCATGCAGTCAGAAGACATATCCAAGAGGGCACTACACTACACTCATGTGCTCTGTCTCTGTACAGTTTAAACAGAGTTGACACAAAATCACTTCGGCACTTTTAGAACCAGGCCATTGCAGTTAACAGTGTTAGAGGAGCTGTGTAAACGTGTGTAATGTTTGGGTTCTTTTACAGGGAAGAGGTTTTTAAGTGAGGGCCATTAACATTCTCAATGTGTTACTCTGACAAAAGGTGAATAAAGTTGCTCATGTCTAACATCTTAATGTGTTATCTGGCCTAATATAATTCCTACTCAATTGAGCAACTTTTGCGTATTTTCCTGGCTGCGAGCAGCTGGCGTGAGGCAAGATTAATGGTCCTCACGATGTACCATGAGAGAAAGAATGACACATTTGTCAGGGTGTGGAAAAAATTGAAAACGAATTGAAAATGCTTCACCTCAAGAAATGTGTCTTAGGAAGTACCTTTGGATGTGCGGTTGGATGGGAGTTAGCCGGAACCACATCCCATACAGAGGAATGTGTCTTAGGAAGTACCTTTTGATGTGCGGTTGGATGGGAGTTAGCCGGAACCACATCCCATACAGAGGGGATGAAGTGGCATTTCCTACTGGGCATAAACTAGTTGGATCAACATTGTTTTAATGTAATTTGTCAATGTATTGTGACATGGAAACTCTGTGGGAAATAATTGAATTTGAAAAAAGTGTTGTTTTGAAGGTGAAATGTCAACCACAGGATTATGTCATCATTTTGTCATAATCCAATTGAAACATAGACAAACCTTGAATAAAATATGTTGAATTTGTACCTTTAAGACCTAAGATCTTCAAGTTATATCCACTATCAGAAAAAAAGGACAGGCTGGGCTTCCCCTCCTACTGATCTATATACAGCTAACCATTGGTCCCCCATCCAGGGTTTTAACCCAGGCCAGCCCTGCTTAGCTATGATATTTGTCACTGACTATTGCCAATATTAGATCATGAGAGTGATTGTTGAGAGATCTCCACTTAAAAACTAAATAGATTCACTGTTGCTATTGAAGTCATGCCAACGGGTATGTTTAAACATAGCAAATGAAAAGTGGCCGCACTTTCACTCAAATATCATCATTGATGCTATTCAGGACTATATACTGTAACATTTGCAGTCATCAACAGCAATTGTTTCAATTCAACCCAGAATTCAACAACAAAAAATAAATGACAATAGGCCAAGGGTTTCAAGCAACGTTTGATTTCAAATGTAATTAGATTTTGTGACATTGAGTTATGTTTGGTTGTCAACGCAAACCAAATATTAACATTTGAAGGAGATGCATCTTCTGCTTGGATAGTTCCATCTGTGCCACTAATTCAATATTATCTTACAAACTAATGCAACATTCAACCTTAAAATAAGTAATGCATCCATGGCCACATTGAGGTTTCTTTGACTATAACTGTGTTATTATGTAATCATACAGAGCATGTATGTTCAAGACAGCATGCATAGGTCATCGCAGATCTGTGGAAATCATCACCATTGCTGTAATAATCTGCACAGAATGTCAAACGGTATTCACCACCTGTACTTTTAATGTAATTTCAAATGCATCCAGGTCATTTGGTTCTGCTTTTAGATGAAGCTCAGTATTCATCTGTTGTATAAATAAACAAAATATCTGATATTGTATTCACATTAGACTTTCTTTTCAATGGTTGAAAGCACATCGATAGACATTTGGGTGACAACTAAACCAAAAATTTGACATTGTTTTTCCATTCCAGATGGTTGAAAGCACAATGATCACAAATTGGAAATTCAACTCATTTAGGGCGGTCTTTTTGAGTGGGTGACAGGTTTTAATCTCGCTGATCAACGTCTCAACCAAATTGTACCCAATTATCCACGTTGAAATTATGCGGTGTACCCAGTGGGCTACGTCTTCATAAACCAATGTCTTTCTTCAAGCCACACTCTTTAGAAGCATTGCATCACTGTGCTGATATAAGCATCACTCTTTAACCTGCTATTACCAAATATATAGTAGCATTCAGTGCCAGATAGTTAGTTAGTTCAGGTTGACTCCTCTGTAATTATCCTGCCCATTAAAAATCGTAATGTGAAAACATGCCTGATATTCTAAAAATTGATTTGTGTTGTGCCAGCCCGGGTTTATGGTTTGCGCAACATTCTAGCCTATGTCGACCAACGCCTATATAGACCAGAAGCAAGCCTGTATCTCTCACAGATCTAGAATGAGATTCACTTTCTATAATCTCTCTCTGCTCTGATAGACATGATCCTAGCAACTCATCTCTTCCGCGTTGCACTTCCTCATTTCTTTCCTTGTTGAATCATAGCCGCCGAAGGGAACTGGAGATGTTGCAGCCCCTCCTGATGAATTGAAATTCTAGGCTACATTTGCCAAAGTTATAGAATTACTCCTGTCTGATCATAAATACATCAAATAAATTAGAATGCTAGACCAGGAGTAGGCCTATAATTTAGCAACAGAGGATCAATAGTTTATGTAAAAAGAAAAAATGCCTAGCTGTGGATTGTGTAGCCCAATCATTGGGCATAGCCTACAGTCAGGAAGGCGCGGGAAATCGGTCAGTGCAATCAAAACAGACCTTAAGCAAATATTTAATAATAGGCCTACAATCGCGGGTAAAACACAGGTTGTAAAGCAAATGGATCCTGCTGTAAAGAGACGTCTAATCTGTCTGTAGGCTACCAAGTTATCAACTTCCAAATAGCCCTGTTGAGCAAACAGCATTGTTTTACAAAGTCAACCAAGAGAGATAGGCTTTTGGCAGGAGCACATCGGCCATGGCTGGTGAGTGAGCTCTGCCTTATTGGGTCAGTCAGTGAAACTGGAAAGCCTTTTTAAGACTAATAAGATCATTTCCTCCTCTAATTGTGCAATATGTGTGTCTCCAAACACCTAGGACTTGGCTATGGATGGATTCAAGACAAGGTCGTTTTAATTGATCTCAGATCAGTTTGTCAGTGTTAAAGTAGCCTGTCATTTCCATCATTTGTGAGGTATTAAAAAATATTTGTCTAAAGTCTGCAGTCATCTAAAATGTTGAAGAATTGCATGATATACGTTTATAAAAAGGTCACATTTTTCCCTGACCCCAGGCTACAAAACATTTGCCCAATGTGTGCAACTTAAGCAAGCCCGTCTATTCAACTGCTCTATACCAGTATGCAAAAGCTATGATAATGCATGCAATACTTCATTCTTATATTTTTTCATGCGTTCTGGTCCTTCAGAGGCCCCAGATCACCCCGCTCTCGGGCTCACTTTGAGTTCTGGCACCTCCTAATTTACAAATTAAGCATTAAGCCTCTGTTCTCCACTGTGGGAAAATAAAGTGCTCCAAAAGTGCTACTTTGATCTGAACTGTATAGCCATGGGTGAATATGCATGGTTGGAAAAAATGATTTAAATGCATTGCTCCTACTATACCTGGGGATGCTGGTCAGATATGTCACAACATTCTGGAAGTCCTCCGCTACGAGGTCGCCGAAGCCTGAGTACTCCGGGAAGGTGATGATTGGGGCACCATCTTTCCCTCTTCCTCCTGCACACAGAGGGAAAAAACAATTGGTTGTTATAAATGTGTCCATTTTGTTACGTTCATTCGTTCACACCAGACACTGACGGGCATAATAAACATTCATCGGACGCGGTCCTTAGAAAAGTTACATTTACATTAATTAACCACAAGGTGGGAACATTGGGTTAAAAAACGTCAGCATTGTTTGCCAATGTTGGATATAATTTGATAATTTTTTGACAATTAAGTCATTTAATTATTTGAAACGTGAAACTTAACAAGTTTGATAAGTGAATACGTTGATCTAACAGAAAGAAAAGTTTCGTATTAAATCCTGAAACAAATGAAGCAGCCATATTATAATGCATCATCCTATATCTCTACAATGAGAGATTGATCAGTCAAAGTGTACCACTATGAGAAAGCATCGTGGGAGCGGCAAGGCCACCATTTATCTAAAGTGTTCCACCTCACTCAACATCATGCCCCCAGTGCTTACATTCATGGGTGGAGATCGGGGACTAGGGTTTGGCCTTATTATCGAGGTTGAATTCTTCTCAACGTCAAAACAGTTCCGTTTAGGATGACAGAGGGGAACTGCTGTAAATGGTATCTTTGTGCAAGGCTTTTATTTGCCCGAGGCAGTCTGATTTTCTACTTAAGGCTTGTGTCTGGGCACTCACTTTATCTGGACACATTACTCTCATTCCTGTGGAGCACGTCAAGAAACATTGCCTTTGATATTATTGGTCAGGTAACGGTAGCTCTTTTACTTTCAACGCGCATTGACTAACTTCTCCTCCTCTCCCTTCTCTCAGTCGGTTCTAAAAATGTACCAGTCACACAGACAAGCAAAACACCCTCCTCCCAAACTCCAACGCCGTCACGGTCTTTGTGCTAAAAGCAGCATTCTGTTCATTTCCTGTGCCATCTCGCCTGCCATCCATCCCACAGGGTGACATCTCACCTATCAGTCCTCCCAACCAGACACATCCAATCACCTGCCGCCACAGGAGATCCTTTTACACACGTCAGGGCTCGTTGTCTACTTCTCTCACTGACAACAACACTACATCAGATAATAATCAGAGTTAGAAAATACAGCGCTGTCTGGAAAACTCCACTTAGCAACACCTCTTCAGGTATAAGTACTGCCTGAAAGTAATATTGGAGGAAAACCCACTGAGAATTTTTTTTAAAACAGCTTGCGGTGTAGGTCATAAAACATTCTTGTGTTTTTTTCCACAGTAAAATGACATAAGTCTGAAAGCTAGCTTTTCTGAGCCAGGGTTTTTAGACTGAGGCATAAGCTTGGCAGAAGTGCAGCAGGCCGACCCCTGGTGGTTTGACATGGGTGGGAAGGAATGGAAAAGATCCCTGTGGAGGCAGAGGCTTAGGTGTGGATGTCCCGCCCAATAACTACCCACAACTCCCTCTGTTATTGTCCCAGCTTAGGCCCTACACCTCTGCCACTTCTATGTCTCCAGTAACTGAAATATGGATATGCCAGAAGATGAAGACTCATTTATTTATGCTCCAAGAAGGTTATGAGGGAAATAACGCAGAGATGGAAAATGTTTCAGAGAGTCTTCTGGGTTGATCTGTGAGCATACAGATATGATATAGGGGACTCAATGTTCTCACATACGTGTTAATAAGACTATACAGTACTGTATGTACAGTTGAAGTCGGAAGTCTATACACATTTACATTTAAACTCAGTTTGTCACAATTCCTGACATTTAATCCTAGTAAAAATTCCCTGTCTTAGGTCAGTTAGGATCACCACTTTATTTTAAGAATGTGAAATGTAAAAAATAATAGCAGAGAGAATGATTTATTTCAGCTTTTATTTCTTTCACCACATTCCCAGTGGGTCAGAAGTTTACATACACTCAATTAGTATTTGGTAGCATTGCCTTTAATTTGTTTTACTTGGGTCAAACGTTTCGGGTAGCCTTCCACAAGCTTCCCACAATAAGTTGGGTGAATTTTGGCCCATTCCTCCTGACAGAGCTGGTGTAGCTGAATTGGATTTGTAAACCTCGTTGCTCTCAAAGCACCCCCACAACATGATGCTGCCACCCCATGCTTCACGGTTGGGATGGTGTTCTTTGGCTTGCAAGCCTCCCCTTTTCCTCCAAACATAACAATGGTCATTATGGCCAAACAATCATATTTTTGTTTCATCAGACCAAAGGACATTTCTCCAAAAAGTACGATCTTTGTCCCCGTGTGCAGTTGTAAACCGTAGTCTAGCTTTTTTGGGCGGTTTTGGAGCAGTTGCTTCTTCCTTGCTGGAGCGGCCTTTCGGGTTATGTCTATATAGGATTAGTTTTACTGTGGATATAGATACTTTTGTGCCTGTTTCCTCCAGCATCTTCACAAGGTCCTTTGCTGTTGTTCTGGGATTGATTTGCACTTTTCGCACCAAAGTACATTCAACTCTAGGAGACAGAACGTCTCCTTCCTGAGCAGTTTGACAGCTTTGTGGTCCCATGGTGTTTATACTTGCTTGCGTACTATTGTTTGTACAGAGGAACATGGTATCTTCAGGCGTTTGGAAATTGCTCCCAAGGATGAACCAGACTTGTCGAGGTCTACAATTTTTTTTCTGAGGTCTTGGCTGATTTATTGTGATTTTCCCATGATATCAAGCAAACTGAGTTTGAAGGGAGGCCTTGAAATACATCCCAGGTACAAATTATGACTCAAATGATGTCAATTAGCCTATCAGAAGCTTCTAAAGCCATGACATAATTTTCTGGAATTTTCCAAGCTGTTTAAAGGCACAGTCAACTTAGTGTATGTACACTCCTGACCCACTGGAATTGTGATACAGTGAATTATAAGTTAAATAATCTGTCTGTAAACAATTGTTGGAAAATGTACTTGTGTCATGCACAAAGTAGATGTTCTGACCGACTTGCCAAAACTATAGTTTGTTAACAAGAAATTTGTGGAGTGGTTGAAAACGAGTTTTAATGACTCCAACCTAAGTGTATGTAAACTTCCGACTTCAACTGTATGTATGTACACATTCACTACTTCCGGATCCCAAAAGTGGCCATTTCAGGCACTGAACAAAGCTTGTGAATATAGTCAGAGGAAATGGTTCACGGTGTAATGTCGTAATGCTGTTATTGTCATGGAGCAGACCAGACAGGAGGCCGCTGAGGCGAGAATAGCTCATAATAATGGTCGGAACAGAGCAAATTGTATGGGATCAAACACCTGGAAACCATGTGTTTGATGTATTTGATATCATTCCACCGATTCCATTCCAGTCATTACCACAAGCCCGTTCTCACCAATTCGGGTGCCACCAACCTCCTGTGACCTCTGTCCTATTCTGGGACAGGAAGTCATTAAGAAGCACTCCTATCGATCAACAGTATTAAAAAGGTTCAAGTCTGCTCACAACTCAATCATGATTTAAGGTGAACACCGGAAATGGCCTTTTAACTGATAATGTGACTCGAAAGGCTATGATCCATTTCCTTTTTCTGTCCGCGATCCAAATGAATCACGAAACATTGCAATGTGTAGTACTATAGAAGCAATCACATCTCTCTAAATGAGGATAATAACAGTCATTTCCATCCTTCGGACATCCATCTTTCCTCCTTCATAAAGGGAGAGGAACTACAATATGTGCCTGTCTGTGCGTGAGGGAAGCAGGATTAAGGAGAGGAGACAGAGCCCCTAGATACATACCTGAGAGCAGGGCAAACTGCCGGTGCAGCTGCTCTATGATGTCGACAGCCAGCAAGGGCCTGATCTCCTGCTGCATGATCTCATCTGGGGAGGGAAACAGGAGAATGCCTCCAGTCAGCAATCACAATATCATAGGAGAAAGAGCCGTATTATTAAAACACTAGCGTACAACATGTCCCAACTAATCAAGCCCCCGAGGCCATACCCTGGCCCAATCATCATCAGTGGAGGCTGCTTAGAGGATGACGGTGCATAATAATGGCTGGAATGGAGTAGATGGAATGGCATCAAACTTCTGGAAACCATGTGTTTGATGTATTTGATGCCATTCCACCTATTCCACTCCAGCCGTTACCACAAGCCCTCCCTCCCAAATTAAGCTGCCACCAACCTCCTGTGATCTACATGTCTGACAAGTCAGCTCAGTATGATCTGTGGGATATGAGGGCAAGGCTGGGCGCTGGACCTTTCCACAGTGTCTGTTCTCTCTCTCCAACAGTGGTCTCCATGTGTAACGCTGCCCCTCGCAGTCAAGACCTTTAGCTGTGAATGCAGATGAGCCTTGTGTGCCTTTGTTAGATTTCCATTACAAGCTGCAGTAGCGACTGTTGCCCCCTTTCACACAGATCATTCTTTCATTGTGTTGTTCCTGTAAGACTTAGTAGCTATTCTGGATGCTTGGAGGGGAGGAGGGGAAGGATGGTTGATGAAGCTCCATTAGTCTGCCTTAATGGTTTGGGGTCACCCTGGCCTGAAGCACACTGCAGCTAGCTTTTCACTGTGAACAAAACACCCTCTGTCTGGCCATGGTATAAAGGAGTGTATTAACACAGACTGCACTTTATCCAGTCCTGGTCCTCCAGATGTTTCCCTATAGTCAGATCACATGGTCAGGATAAACGCCAGGCCCTAGTCAGTCATATCTGCTGTATTGTTAGTCTGGTGGGTGTGTTGTCCACACGGAGTTGATTCTGTGGCAGGTTGTGCCAGCAACATGTGGAGACACCATGAAATAATGCCATGGCAACACAGAAGGGCGCCATCCTCTGCTCTCCACCCACCTCATCCCAGTGTTCACCTCACCTTTTGCAAGGGAGCCTACAGCCTTCTCCATTTGCTCCAATGAGCAGAAACACACACATTCACTCTCAGCTACAGGAACACATCTACTGGATATGAGGACTTACAGTGCATACTGTATTTTCCCCTAATCCAAGCTGTGTGGTAAACTGAATGAATTTATTATTGTGACATGCCATTAATGAGATAGTCAAAGATTGTTGCTCGCATAAGGGTCAAAGTGCAATGCAATATTGTCAGATATGAACTTGACGGACAACAATATAACAACCTGAAACTTGTATGATTCCCATTTGAGAGTTGTACTGTATGCACCATTTTCTCTGCCTGGAAAGTACATCATTTATTGAATAAATGTTTAACGTTAGTTACCTCAAACTATATGGAGGGCAAGCAGGTTTCCTTTTAATCATTAGCTATGGTGAGTTATATGATCATGTACAAGGTCCTAGAATTCCTTAAATCAAGTAGCCTCCCTCACTTTACCCTACCTTCCCTCTAAGTCTATTTTAACAAAGGCTCAGTAAAGCTCCAAGAAAGCATCATTGCGTAGCCTACTAATTAACAACATTGCGGCTCTTGTGAAATAATGAGTAGAGGACTAGATAAATGACGCAAAGCAATTACAACAGATGTTGTATATTTGTAGCCTACATAACTTTTATCACGCAACAATCTCATTTTCACACAGTTGGTCCCTACCAGAAAAAAAGCCTGAAGCACACTGGCATCTCCCCCACAGAAAACTGCAAAACAAAGGCATTTTGTCCCTCAGCATTAACTACGGACAGACAGGCAAGAGTCCCTGGAGCTCCTCAGAGGAAATGCTGAAGAATGTCACAGCCTCTTGGTATACTGTTGAAATGGAAATCAATTCTAGGACCAAGGCTAGCAACATGAGTGACAACAAACGTGTGTCTCTGTTTGGCATGTAAACACCCTATAACTCCCGACAGAGAGCCAGCCAGCGAGCAAGGGGAGTGAAAATACCTTACCTATGACAGGTCTGGTTCTCTTCATCGTAGTGCCACTATAGTTGGGGGTGAGGAGAGAGAAAAGTCACACTAATCCAGGCGACGGGGGTAAATCACACAGCCAGCAGCGGTAGTTTGGCAAAACAATTTATTCAACCATTTTCATCCCCTTTCTCCTCTTCGGACTTCCTTAATAAGTAACCCAAGACACACACACACACTCCCCACTTACACACACCCGAACACACACATACCCAGCTCGCAAAGTTTTTTTCTAAGGAAGGAGTGCATCTGTTCCTTTGGGCATTTTTTCCAGCCCCAGCTGTGTCTCACAGCTCCACTCTATTCTCTCACAAGACTCTCCGCGCACAGCAGCCACACAAGCAACCTATCAGGACTCAGGGAGGAGAAAAACACTGCTTACTGCCTCTTTAAGTGGGGGGCAGCCCCAAATGTTAACTATACTTCTGGAGAAAGAAAAAAAGAAAAAGAGAGGATCAAATCAGAGCGTTCCGTGTTGTGCTCTGGTGTTCTCCTCCCTTCAGCAGCATCCCTCTCATTAAAGTCACGTGCTGACTGTGCACCCCTTTCTGATCTGACTCTGTCCTTTCCTGTAACTCCTCTCTTCTCCCCCCTTCCCCCCATCCATCCCTCTTCTCTAAGAGCAGCTGCATGGGAAGACAAGGGTGTTTATGGTCCTAGAGGAAGTATGTCCCAAAACACCAGTGGCAGCTACTGAGGCATTGTGTGTTAAATAAACAGCTTTCCTTCCTATTGTACACTGTATTCCAAAGTAGTGAGATTCACTGAAATGTGCTGTCCAGTTTGCCACGTGAAATGTGTTACAATATTCGCACAAAGGACAACATGAAAACCAGTCTGTTGTAAATCCGATTAAATGTTTGATTGGACCTGAATGTATTATACAATTTCATAAAAACGTCATTTAAAAATAATGTCACTCCATGTGGTACTTTGAATCTATGTCAGGGTTTAGACTTAAAAACTCTACCCTTTACTTTGTAAACAAACAAAACAAACTCTACCAGTAGATCTGGTATTATGGGATAATTAGCTCTGTGTTTAATCACTTGGCGGGTCAGCAGCAGTCTACAGCAGGGAGATCAGCTGTGTCTGAACGGGTAGACGGGAAGTTAGCTAGACTCCCTCTCTGCTCTGTCTGCCCTGTCGACCTGCCTGCCTGAGCCACCATGGATTTCACACACAGACAATAAGCCTACTGTTACAGGGTTACATAACAAGAGGCCATTATTGAAGACAAAATAAGGAGACAGCCAATTGTTCAGAAGGAGTGTAAATCAATGTGTTGATACATTTTGCATTGCTCTCTTTCCAAACAGAAGACACACGTCACAAATACACTCAAGTTTTCTGTATGTAAAACGATATCCTACAATATCCACCACATATAGCATAAACACCACACACACTTTCTCTCCACACTATCCTCATAGGATATGAACCCCTTAGGTGACAAATTGAGCCCCGAGGGTGAGAAATTCATAACAAAATCTGTCCTCCAGGAGAGGACAATTGATAGGCTGGATTAGCCTCCCTACTGAGCATCTTAAAATAGTGGACTATCTAACACAAATCATCCCCTCAGCATCAGGGACCAGCGGACCACAGCACTGTTTTTCGAGCTCCCCTCCCATCAACATGTGACTGTAAAGACACTCAGCCAACCAGCCCACGACGTTCCTCCTCCAGTCTGATCCCTGCTACACGACACCCACCCACACAGATACACACAGGTGCGCGCCAACACATACATGCAGGTGTGTGTGTATGGAGTAACACATTTAACTAAATGGACATTTAACAAAGAAGCACAATCAAATGAGATGCATAAAGTATTGTATGAAAGTAGTCCATCCTTGTCATTTAATAGTGGTTGATACAGCCTCTCCTGAACAAAAGCTTCAGTCTTAAAGGAAACCTCCATCCAAATCAGATCTTTTGGTATTTTGTCCATTGTTGACATAGTCCCAAAATGTTTTGCTTGACAACACTCACATTTTCACGAGATGTAACTTTCAAAATACAGAAATCATTCCTGTACGATGCCTTTTGCGTCACATGATGCTGCGTTTTGCGTCACATGATGCTGCGTTTTGCGTCATATGACGCAAAATGTGACTTCTGTATTTTAAAAGTTACATATCTTGAAAACTCAAGTGCTGACATGCAAAACACTTAGGGACTATGTCAACAATGGACTAATGAAACAAATACCAAAAGATAGTTTTTGGGTGGAGTTTTTCTTTAACTAAAGGGACATGAGAATATGTGACCAACACTCCATGCTGATCTCCTTCAATATTGTTGGAGAGGAAGTTTGAATATAGTAAGATATTTGTTCGTAAATCCACATACGTCCAAAAGAGCACGTTTCCCATTGACACTCAGGAAAATGGCAAGAAAACAATAAAACGATGTGTCAGACAGGTCCATTTATCTCCCAATAACAAACCTCCCCTAGTGATGGATATCAAATGTCAGCTAAGCCAAAACTGTCTTTGGAAGTAGGACGAGCCCCAGATGTGTAATAATCTGGACTTCAGGTGGAGGGAATACCAACCAACCGATTAGGATAAAAAAATAGGGCAACAAATTGGGATTTTGACCATGAATTTTGGCCAACATTTACGTTGAACTTGTTCTAGGAACAGAATGAATGGACGTCATTATGGTGCTGAGAGATGAAAGGATTTCTGAGGAAGAGATGTCAAAGCCATGCGATGGTCATTATGGTTTCCGTTTTACACTCGGGACATTAAGATGGATACCCCATTCTGTTATTAACGATCAAAAACGTATTGGAATTGCACTTTGACAGATACAGAAACTGCTTTCTGGCAATAATATGTGTCCCTTTGTTCCGACTAAAGAACATTACCTCAGAAACACCTTTGAATGAAGACAGACCAGGAAGAGCAAAAGGTGACACATTTCCTTACTTGAACCCAAACAATTGAATTGCATTTATATCTTCAGACACACAGATTTTGAACCAGATGCCCTGAAGGACATAGGCTTGGCTGCTAACTGGATACCATAGGTGACTATTTGCAAGGGATAATCACACATAAGAGACGGTGCATGTCTAGGCATTGAGGGTTTGTGGGACCATCAACTGCTTCTGGGTAGGCTATTTTGTGACATCCTTCAACGTTGCCAGCTAGTCTTTTCCCACATATTTAAAACAGTCATACAGGACATCTTCATCCAACCACATGACACCATGATTCAGATTGTCATTCTTTTTAAACATGGAGCCATTTTTCTTTCTGCTGTCATTGCCACTTCTCCACAGAGAGAAACATGAATAATTGTGCAAGCCTGGGTTCTAATAATCAAGTGTTCTTTAAAAGGTTGTTGTGATGTGGAGCTTTCTATCCAGGACAATGCAAGCCATATGACATGCAGATAGGAAAGCAACCTGGCATATGATAAGCATGTCTGAGAAGGTTGAGAACTGCCATGCCTATTTATAAAGGCATCAGTCTAATATTAGAAGGCCTCAGATAGCGGCAGACTAACGAAACCTCACTAAGGCATGTACATATAGCAGGGCCTTAGCAGCATCACATCAATCAACGAGCGCCGCATAATGGTTCGAGCGTTGGACCAGTAACCAAAAGGTTGCTGAATCAAATCCCCGAGCTGACAAGGTAAACATTTGTTGTTCTGCCCCTGAACAAGGCAGTCATTGTAAATAAGAATTTCGTTCTTAACTGACTTGCCGAGTTTAAAAACAAAACTGACAAGGGGATGGAGTGAAGGAGAGGTGCTGAGAAGGAGGTTGAGAGGGAAGACGGGGAGGACATACTTCTCCCTGTGGCTGACTCAGTCTTCTGACACACCCCCAGAAAGCGGTGGTAGGACTCCATCTCCCCGGCAGAGATACGCACCATGGAGGAAGCGCCACGCGTGTGCCTCCCACATACCGAACACCGCGAGGGGATGGTCTGGTACCGCGGGGAGCCGTCCATCATCCCACCACAGCAGATTGTCAAAATATCTGCACTACTCATCTCTGAGAGTGTGTGCGTTTGTGTAGTTCCTTCCTACGCAGTGCCTAGTGTAGTCAAGGTCAGTCCAGACTCCCAGCCCAGGGAGAAAGGGACAGAAAGAGCTCGGAGCGGCTACCAGAGCTTCACTCTCCTCCCAGGCTCAGTCTTTCTGAATCACCCCTGGTCTGCTTTTCAAGTCCCCTGGATGCTCCTCTCTTACAGTGCCTTCCATCTGATAGTCTGTCTCTCAGCGCAGCACATCTCACACACACACACACACACACACACACACACACACACACACACACACACACACACACACACACACACATACTCTACACAGTACGCACACACCCAGTTCCCTGCCAGCCTCTACCACTGCAATTATTTATCTTCAGTCCCGGGAGCCAGTGAGCTGTTGCCTCTGACCTCTGCCTACGTCTCTTCCCTCTCTATGCCGGGCACATGCAACAGCGGATAATCAAAAACCCTTCTTATGTAACCTCTATATAAGCTTAGGTGACTTCACACTCAGGGGAGAATGTAACAGTGAAATGCAGCATGTATTTCTCTGTGAAGCACAACCTGTATTTCTCTGTGAAGCACAACCTGTATTTCTCTGAGAAGCACAACCTGTATGCACAGAAGCAACGGGTAACTACACTGTATAATACATTCCGTTGTGAATTGACCAGGCATGTTGAATTCCCCAGCTCTATTTGTGACCAGGTTCCCACAAGGTGTTCACAGGGTAATCACCGGCCTCTCTGTTAGGTCACATTGCTGAACGCCTTAAGCCTGTAAGCACGCAGAGCTCCTTACTCAAGACGTCACGAGGAAGCACAACTCCACTCAACCACCAGGCCCTACCTACTGCTCTCTACTGAGCAGGCTTCTCCCGTAGCACAACTAGCTTACATCACATCTGTTTCACACCACTCAGAGGCAAGCGAGCCATGGAAACCAGACCTGTATGAGTGTGAAAGAACATGTCAATTAAGGTTTAAAGTAGGTAATCCAGTCACTTACACATAACTGAGCCCATGGCGAGGTCTTCCTGTCTGGACCGAACCAGACCGCTGAACACTACAGTCCTGCCCTGGGGGCTCCAGCTGTGGTTATGAAAAACCGCGCAGAGCACCACGGAGCAGATTCCTTACAATGTGTGTGTCTGTGAGTGTGTGGGTGCATGTGTGTGTGTTCTGTCAGGGCTCTCGCCAGAGGTCTGACTTCAAGTCTTGTGACCAGTGGAGCACAGGAGACTGGCATGGTTTACACCAATATCCTCAACTATACCCTGAGGCACTGGGGCTTCCCTTTCCTCCCCCACCCAGCCCAACATTCAGCCTCTGTGCTGTGGAGTACTGTGTGGACAATGTGCGTCAGGAACACAGCACAAGAGGCACTGCTTTTCCTCCTGGCTGTAGCTCATTTACTGTCCTTGTCTCAGAAGCCCTTTCTCACCCCTCCCTCCCAAGACACTCTCATTGGCGAAGGGCACGTACTTCATGAGAATAATAACACACAAGAACATTATCAGTCATACTCAATCATACTAAGTTACACCCATGGGCATGGCACTTGGTGTAAGTTTGTAGAACTGCTATTGTAGCCTACTGTCTGACATTCTTTTAACACTCATTCACAAATCTGCGTCTTCAGGCTTCACCACACCGTGTGCTGTAAGAACTTAACCATTACGTCATAATGTGTCCATTTAGTGTCAAAGTGATGGCCAATATGTGTGATACTATAGTCTTGATGTTTGTCACATGGAATAGGAGCCAGTGGCCTTCCTGCTTTTAAAAATGCATAATACACAGGTCTGTATCTTAAGCTTACCTTTCCACTGGTTGATAAACATAGATCACTCTCGCTAGCTAATCTTAGGACACGGGTCTATTCAGAGACGACTTTAATGACAGTGATAGGCCTATATTTGGCTTTAGTGTTTACCTCTGCACGCACCTCCCATACACATCTACTACAATAAACAGCTCAGTCCAAAAAGATCTCAAACATACAGTGCACATAATCTGATATTGCCACATTTGCCATATAAATGTAATAAAATATATATGTAAAAAATTCAAGATGCAATGTACCTACTTTCTTTATGGATGACTTTGAGATACGTCTCCACAGACTATGCTCAGATAGTTGGTCTCCCAGGCAGAGAGAATGGGTCTCCACAGACTATGCTCAGATAGTTGGTCTCCCAGGCAGAGAGAATGGGTCTCCACAGACTATGCTCAGATAGTTGGTCTCCCAGGCAGAGAGAATGGGTCTCCACAGACTATGCTCAGATAGTTGGTCTCCCAGGCAGAGAGAATGGGTCTCCACAGACTATGCTCAGATAGTTGGTCTCCCAGGCAGAGAGAATGGGTCTCCACAGACTATGCTCAGATAGTTGGTCTCCCAGGCAGAGAGAATGGGTCTCCACAGACTATGCTCAGATAGTTGGTCTCCCAGGCAGAGAGAATGGGTCTCCACAGACTATGCTCAGATAGTTGGTCTCCCAGGCAGAGAGAATGGGTGTCTACAGACAGACTCCTGTTCCTAAGTGGTGTTGATGTGCAGGAGGTCACCAGTTCAGATGTTTTACTCACGGTGATTATGTCATGTGAGAAGAACTAGTGGCTTTTGCGAAAGTGTTCACCCCCTTGGCATTTTTCCTATTTTGTTGCCTTACAACCTGGAATTAAAAAGGATTTGGGGGGGTTTTGTATCATTTTATTTACACAACATGTCTACCACTTTGAAGATGCAATTTTGTTATTTTTTTTATTGTGAAACAAACAAGAAGACAAAAAAAAAAAAACATCTGGAGCGTAATTATTCATCCCCCCCAAAGTCAATACTTTATAGAACCACCTTTTGGAGCAATTACAGCTGCAAGTCTATTGGGGTATGTCTCTATAAGCTTGGCACAACTAGCCACTGGGATTTATGCCCATTCTTCAAGGCAAAACTGCTCCAGCTCATTCAAGTTGGATGGGTGCCGCTGGTGTCCAGCAATCTTTAAGTCATACCACAGATTCTCAATTAGATGGAGGTCTGGGCTTTGATTAGGCCATTCCAAGACATTTAGATGTTTCCCCTTAAACCACTTGAGTGTTGCTTTATCAGTATGCTTAGGGTCACTGTCCTGCTGGAAAGTGAACCTCTGTCCCAGTCTCAAATCTCTGGAAGACTGAAACAGGTTTCCCTCAAGAATGTCCCTGTATTTAGCGTCATCCATCATTCCTTCTAATGGTCTAATGTTGATGGTCCAGTTTCTAATGGTCCAGTCTAATGTTATGATCCTGCTGATGTCTAATGTTGTTAAAACTAATCCCCACAGCATGATGCTGCCACCACTAGGCTTCACTGTGGGGATGGTGTTCTCAGGTTGATGAGAGGTGTTGGGTTTGCGCCAGACATAACGTTTTCCTTGATGGTCAAAAAGCTCAATTTTAGTCTCATCTGACCAGGGTACCTTCTTCCATATGTTTGGGGAGTCTTCCATATGCCTTTTGGCGAACACCAAACGTGTTTGCTTATTTCTTTCTTTAAGCAACAGCTTTTTTCTGACCACTCTTCCGTAAAGCCCAGCTCTGTGGAGTGTACAATTTAAAGTGGTCCTATGGACAGATACTCCAATCTCCGCTGTGGACCTTTGCAGCTCCTTCAGGGTTATCTTTGGTCTCTTTGTTGCCTCTCTGATTAATGCCCTCCTTGCCTGGTCTGCGAGTTTTGGTGGGCGGCCCTCTCTTGGCAGGTTTGTTGTGGTGCCATATTCTTTCCATTTTTTAATAATGTTTTAATGGTGCTTCGTGGGATGTTCAAAGTTTGGGATATTTTTTTATAAACCAACCCTGATCTGTACTTCTCCACAACTTTGTCCCTGACTTGTTTGGACAGCTCCTTGGTCTTCATGGCGCTGCTTGCTTGGTGGTGCCCCTTGCTTAGTGGTGTTGCAGACTCTGGGGCCTTTCAGAATAGGTGTATATATACTGATATCATGTGACAGATCATGTAACACTTAATTGCATACAGATTGACTTTATTTATCTAATTATGTGACTTCTGAAGGTAATTGGTTGCACCAGATCTTATTTAGGGGCTTCATAGCAAAGGGCGTGAATACATATGCACACACAACTTCTCAGTTTTGTATTTTTCAGAATTTTTTTAAGTCTTTTTTTTCATTTCACTTCACCAATTTTGACTATTTTTGTGTATGTCCATTACATGAAATCCAAATAAAAATCTATTTAAATTACAGGTTGTAATGCAACAAAATAGGAAAAACGCCAAGGGGGGTGAATACTTTTGCAAAGCATTGTATATGTTCAGTTCAACAATATGATCTTGAATCACAGTACTGGCATTATCTATTCTAAACCACTATGCTAATGAAACTTAAAAACTTAAAGACTAGAAAAGCAGCAACACCTGCTGTACAAGGAGAATATCGGAGTATTTGTACTGTTTGTTTTTCTACTTAAGGTCAGAGGCAGGGAGTAAATTCCATCATATGACATCACCATGTGGCTCTGCCAGCAGAAAGCAGGTATGCTGTGACTGCACACAATATACTGCAACCCCTTGCGAGATAGATTAAGTATCTGGTATAAAAAGAAAAAAAATCATCTGCAGTGCTATGGATCATGAATTTACACCGTAGCCTTGAGAGGTAATTCTTCTCACAAACAATGCCCTATCGGGGGTGAGCAAACCTTCCCAACCACCTTCAGAGAGGAACGGGTTACAGAGGTCAAGGTCACAGAAGGAGAATGGGGAGTAGTAATCCCCAGTACTCCCTCTGTCTGTCCTAGCCTTACCTGACCTGACTTCTGTCTTCTACCTACATGCCCTCTGTTTTTCCAAGCCTGCTGTGAAGCTTGACCCTGCTGATCTGAGGGCCACCCTGAGCCCTTGAAAACTGGAGCAGTAAGTCCATATTAGAGTTCGAAATTAGGCCAGACTCTTAAAATAGATTTATGACTCAATGGGCTATTGTTCCATTGTGTTACTGTGAGAACCAATCAAATACTGGCCAATGCCCAAAGGGGGCTGTGCGAAATAAGACAAACGTTTTCCAAAGAGCCCCTTTTCACGTAAACGAGGGACAAATGGGAAGCAGTGTGAATACAGCCTACGTCATAACAACAAGACTGGGCTGGCTGGGCAACAAGACCAGAGCTGTTATGATACCAGGAAGATCGATGGCTGGAACACCTACCGAACCTTAAGATATGTTGACAACCTCTGAGTGAAACAAAATCCAACAGTCTATGATATGTCGACAGATGAAATGCACTCAACGAATGAACATCGAATCCCTGCCATCGATCCTTTATGATTCCACATCATCTAAAATCCAAAAACGGAGATGAAGTTGATGGCATTGTTGTGAGGGGATGTGATTTCAGAAGTCAGAGGTGAGGAAGGAAGGCATCTGATCAGGACGTTTGAGATGGAGACAGGAGAGAGGATGACCTCCTGACCTTTCCACTGTTCACCTCTCTGCATATGGGATAGAATCTGGACTTTTTATATATCTCCTTCGGTGCCAAGGAAGGCTTATGAATGGACTATCAGTATTACAGAATGACATGGCACACATGCTCATGGTGGCATCTGGTATTGATTTTGGAAGATAGCAATGGCCCTTTGGCTACTAAGAGGATGAGGGGTGGGGACATAGATAAAAGGGAGGGACAAAACAATGCTGCTTCTATTTATCCATTTAACTCTTTATGATGTACATAGAGACTCTCAATAGATTCATTGCTTACTGTAAGAGGATATAACTACTACAGTGCCAGAGTTACAACAAAATGAATGACAGACAAGTAAGCCAACATTCATCCTGAGAGAAACCATAAACATGCTCACACATAACGTCTAGGATCGAGGTCTGTGCTGTAGAGCCAGTGGAACATGTACATTGTCACTGATCACTTGGTGAGAATCTGCAAGAATGGTTACTCATCTGTGGAAAGTATGTTTTAGACTAAATGCCTCTGAAAACCACAAAGTGATTACACTGACATTTTAATGCATTTTCCAGCCTTGGTGCCTTTACGATTCCCTGTCAGCTGCGTCTTTAGTCTGGGCTCATGTTTTGATGTGGTTGTATTTTCTGTTTATATAGGCTGTTTCATTTCCCTGTGTTAACCACATAGTATGTGTCTGGGGCCAGCCTTGAGTAGCCAGACCATGCTAATCCCGTTAGTTAAATTAGCAACGGATGACCGATGCCACACATTTCCATTGTTCAACTCTACTAAATAGTGCAGAAGGCATCCTGAAATGAGGGTTACTGCTACACAGGGCCAAAATCTTTGCACACTATGAGGTTAAGAATTTAACTCATGTAATACTGAGTTTATATTTCCCTATATGATTTGGAGATTGAATTAGATATCCTTGGGATGTGTAGTGGAAGATTGCCCTGTACACAAGAGGCATTGCAGTACTCTAATTCCTCGGTTTGCGAGAGGCAACAAAACAAAACATACTTGTGCCTGATCTTTTTTTTTCCTGAAAACTATTTGAAGGACCATTTCAAGTCGGTTGTGTAGTTTCCTGTAAATATAATTTGTTTGGAAGAGCTGTGAGAGGACGATGGTCTGCAGTATGATCATTCTAATAACTCTGTTTAATAGAGGAAGCCACTTGAATTCTACATCATTTCTATCATGAGTTATTCATAAAATCCATACGCCGTTACCCTAGATTACACAGCCTTCACACTCCGGCAACTATGTTGTCACCTGCCACCAATGAGAGCTCAGATAAGGCTTGCCTCTTTCGCTTTCTTTCTCTCTGAGTTATGGAGCCTGTTACAAGGTGTAACTGCAATAATATCTCTGATGTAGTGCTGCTGACATCAGCTGCCAAGCTCACCATTTCCCACACACGGCTTTTAATGTCAAATATGTGATTGAATCTGCACAGCTCTACATCCCTTACAGATGAACAGAGGGGTGTGTCTTTGATTTTAAATAAATCAATAGAGAATAAATGCCACTAGCAGAATAACATTACTATTGTCCGTCTCTTGTGTAGCAAGGCAATCATCTTCAGTATAGGGAAGCTCATTATGAACCTTTAATTGTTGGGACCGTTAGGTCCGGTCGGTATAATAAAGTGTTATGATGACAGCAGTCTATAACGCTCACCATATAACAGGACACTGACAATGATTCAATTATGGTTAATGAGTAATGGGTGTGATAGTGAAAATAATTGGGGGTCTGTGATAAGTTGGGGGCGTGAGAGATGCAAACAGCAACACAGGAGAGGCCGTTTCCATAAATCAATAGGGCCAATGCACACAAGCCTGGGCTATCTCAGTTTCTATGGTAACTGGCTGTATGGTCCCCTCCTCAATAGATGGCTGCTGCCTGACTGCCTCACGAGAGCAGTGATAGAATACACTCCGTAACAATCTCCAGCGTGGCACAATGACCTACTTCCTCTGCCCAGCCCGGAAGACCCGGATGTAGAATATGGAATGAAGGAGAACAAGAGGAATTTTGAGAGGAGGAGATAGGAATCTAAAGAGATGTATACTAGGTTGTGCTGTCTTCTGTGGCTAATAACAATTGAGTATCATAAAATATGTAATGAAACCCATAGATACCGATAAATACTGTATATCTATCTGCATGATGATACACATATTGTCTCTAAAATGTGGTTATAGTGATTTACAATTAAACTCATAATGAGTATAGGATGGGATTATCAGAGGATAGAAAAGTCATTTTCAATATATGACAATCACACTTTCTGATGACACCCACTCACTGTGATGTGCTGTGACAACTAGTTATTACACATCACACCAACCAGCATGGAATGACAAGTCTGACTGGAGTGGAACATGATGTGTACATTATAAATTTACTCAAGAATAAAATATAAATCCACAAACCAGATCCCAATTTTGGGTGGCAGGTAGCCTAGCAGTTAAGAGCATTGGGCCAGTAACCAAAAGGTTTTCCTGGTTCGAATCCCAGAGCAGCCTGGTGAAAAAACGGTTAATGTGTCCTTGAGCAAGGCACTTAACCCTAATTGCTACTGTAAGTTGCTCTGGATAAGAGCGTCTGCAAAATGACTCAAATGTCAAAAATGTAAATGAGTAGTCAATAACAACATGCTACATGGTTATTTGTGTAAGGCTGACTCTGACCTTGAACTGTTTCAAATGTAAATTGTGTATAAATTGCAACAATTATGATCAGCCCAAACCTGACATTTCTATCCGTTTAGACCAAATATTCACACATGTATCTCTATAGTCAAGCATTTCATATCTAGGCGTCTCTTAAGATGCTGTCTGGAATAGGGAGACCATGCAGGGAGCAGCTGCTGGGTATCCCCTTGGCTGATGCCTCATGGAGGGATAAAGACAGGACACTCACCGACATGTGTGATGACACAGCCCACACGTTGCTGGAACTCCTGCAGAGACATCTCATCTTCTATCAGACAGCAGAGCATCTCAGGGTGTGGGCAGCATCTGCTCTCCTCTCTCCCCTCCTCTTCTCTTCGGTCCACTCTCCTTCGTCAATCCGCTCCCTCACCGGAGCATGAAGCACCCTCCTCACACAATGCTTCCCAGTCCGCCAGCACCTCTGAGGGATGATGTGAAAGAAGGGAAGCAACTTGAGGGTCTGAGGATACCTCGAACTCCACTGAAAATATCTCTTCACGTCAAAAAATGACAATACAATGTAGCATAGTATGTGTGTGTGTCATTAATAACAGATACTCACACACACACACACTCACTGGGTGAGCCAATCAGGAGGATTTCATGGTGCTTTCAGGCAGATGCTCGGCTTGCTGTAGTAAAGGCTGAGTCAGACACCAGGAAGCAAATCAGAGAGCTGCTACCTGCCTTGGGGAGATAGGGGGCTAATGAATTCACTAACACAAAACCTGGAGATATAGAGCCACTGGAACGGAGCTAAAGTACCTCATGGGCCATGACGAAAACTTTGTTTCAAGAAAATGATTTAATCCATTCTTATTATTATTAATCATTATGAAAATTATTATTGTCTAAATGGCAGACAATATAACAGAAATCCAATTATGATATTCAATAATATTATATCAATTTAAAATATAATGTTGTAAGTGAAGGATTTGATTTTCAAGTCATCCATTTTAATAATGGGAATATGTAGGCTGAAATTGGCTAGTAGCATACAAAAACTAAAGATGTAGATATGACTATTAATACATTTAGCGTTACTATTGGAATGTCATGAAAGAAAGCATCATCAATAGGCTGTTTACCCTTCTTTTTGGTTTTGAAACCCCGTCCAATAACGGCAGCCCACCCCTTTACTATTCTGTCCCACATTTTGATGAAATCCAGCCAAGAGATGAAATGCAAGCCAAGAGCATTATCGTCTTACCACATGCCAGTGCTCTTGGGACCGTGGCGATTGCCTAGGAGATGAACATTGAGAAACCGCTCAGCAGACATCTGCGCTCCCACTCCATCACCACTGGAGACAATCATGTGACGCACAGCTGGTCGTGACTGGTGATGAGAGGCATACAATAATATCAGAATGAAAATGTGTAAGCTATAGGCCTACATATTATTTTTACTTATTTTTCATACATCATTCCTAGTACAACAGCAACGACCCTCTCTAGGGTCGATGAAGAAAAGATGGAGGAGAGGAAGCCGCTTCTGACTTTTGAAATGCTACTGTCGCTCACCTCTCCGATTGTCGATTCAGTCAAGGTGACTAGAAGCAGCCTTGTTTTGGTTAATTGTGTAAATGAAGAACAGAAGAATAGTGCGATGCTGTCATGGCGACACAGTCGATGGTGGTTGGAACAGCGTGCTTGTTTGAAATGGAAAAGCGTTACGGTAGCTATTGATAAAGAAGATCATCAAGGCGAAGCAGCTTCTTCACAAGCGGGATGCACTGTTGAGCTTTACATCCCGAGGGGTTCGTGCTGATTGTACAGAGTTTGTGGCAGCTGGTTAAATGGTGTCCCTTCAGAAGCCAAGAACAAGATGTATGTCAACAGAAGTGCAGTATTATCAAAAGGAGACGTATACTTAGAATATGTGGGAGGAATGGAGGGAATATGAGAGGCAGAAGAGGTCTAAGAGAGAGAGGGAGGAAGAGGGTGAGCTTGAATCGGGTTAAAAATGGCATAGAAAAAAGGAGATGGTTTGCTAAAGAAGAATGGTAGAAAGTGCAAGCAGAGTGAGCAGAAGACAGGAGGAGAAAGGGAAGTGAATGAGAGAAAAGTATCGGAGGTGGTAGGTGTGGTGAAGTTCTCTGAGCCCGAGGCGTGCACTGAGGGTCAGGATAAAGATGAGTCTGACAGTCGGAGTGAAGTTTTTGGAAAAAGTGGACCTTTGCCTTTTGGCGGATCCATTTGTGGTTTCGGGGTGGGTGAAAACAGAGTTGGGTGCTGTGGAATCGGTGAGGGTAACCAGGAGTGGTCCTGTGATAATTGTTTGTGTTTCTGCTGGTTAGAGGGAGCAGGTGCTCCACATTAACAGAATGGAGGCAAGAGGTGTGAATTGTTTAGCTCTCAAGAAAAGGGTGCCATTGAAAGGAGTGATTACTGGGGTAGCGGTAAATGTGAAAGTTGACCAACTGAAGGAGAAGATTCCCGGTGTTTGTGATGCTCGTCGTTTGGTGCGACGCAGACAGGGTGGAGTGAGTGGTGAAACAGAAGGGTTGTTGTTTGCTCTTTTGAGTTTTGATGTTGAGTCTTTGCCCAACAAAGTGATGTAAGGATATATAAGTTATCCTATATGAGCTTTTATGCCCAGTACATTACATTGTTACACATGTCAAGCTTATGAGCATGTGGCAGCAGTGTGTAGGAGGGAGGTTCCTAGGTGTGAGAAGTGTGCAGAAGGACATGAGACAAAGGAATGTGTAGCATTGGGGAAAGTAGTGGTATGTGTTAATTGTAGAGGTGCCCATGGGGCTGGAGATCAGAAATGTCCTGTGTAAGAGAGGCAGGTTGAGGTTTCCAGGGTTAGAGTAGTGCAGAAGTTGTCATATGCCGAGGCAGTGAAGAAAGTAGAGGAAGACGGGTCAAGGGTGAGGGATCCTGAGAGGAGTGGTGTGAGTAGTAGATCTGTACCAGTACAGAGGGAGGGATCCTGAGAGGAGTGGTGTGAGTAGTAGATCTGTACCAGTGCAGAGGGAGGGGTCCTGAGAGGGGTGGTGTGAGTATTAGATCTGTAGGAGTACAGAGGGAGGGGTCCTGAGAGGGGTGGTGTGAGTATTAGATCTGTAGGAGTACAGAGGGAGGGGTCCTGAGAGGGGTGGTGTGAGTATTAGATCTGTACCAGTACAGAGGGAGGGGTCCTGAGAGGGGTGGTGTGAGTATTAGATCTGTAGGAGTACAGAGGGATGGGTCCTGAAAGGGGTGGTGTGAGTATTAGATCTGTACCAATACAGAGGGAGGGGTCCTGAGAGGGGTGGTGTGAGTATTAGATCTGTAGGAGTACAGAGGGAGGGGTCCTGAGAGGGGTGGTGTGAGTATTAGATCTGTACCAGTACAGAGGGAGGGGTCCTGAGAGGGGTAGTGTGAGTATTAGATCTGTAGGAGTACAGAGGGAGGGGTCCTGAAAGGGGTGGTGTGAGTATTAGATCTGTACCAGTACAGAGGGAGGGGTCCTGAGAGGGGTGGTGTGAGTATTAGATCTGTACCAGTACAGAGGGAGGGGTCCTGAGAGGGGTGGTGTGAGTATTAGATCTGTACCAGTACAGAGGGATAAACCAACAAGTTCTATATGTTTCAGTGAGATTGGATTTTTAGCATTTATAGCAATGGTTATGTCACGAATCCCGTTTCCTGAGTCGGTTTTTTGCCTGTGTTCTGTCCTGGAGTGTTTTTTCCGGCTTCCTGGAACGCACCCTGTCTGGTTGCCGGGCAATGTAGCCAGTTGGGAGTTCTGATTACCCGCACCTGTATCCCATCAGCTATCTGCTCACCTGGTCCTGATCATCATCTCTCCTCTTCATAAGCCCGGACCTGACATCCATTCCATGCCGGATCGTTAGCCATGAACAGTATGTTGTGCCTCAAGTTGGATATAATTAGTTTTGTTTTTTTTTTACGTATTGCTTGCCTTAAACTTACCTCCGTTTGTTCTGTCTTCAGTTACTCACCCGGATCATTTACCCCATTCCCACCTGGTCGTCGGAGGATTCCGCTATCCCATTGGATCCACTTATTTACTCACATCAACTCACCACCGCTGCCCGCTACGCCACCTGGACCTATCTACCCATTCACATTCACTTGTAAATAAATACTCACCTTCTTCCTACTCTCCTTGTCCTGGTCTGCTTCTGGGTTCGATTTTGATAGAACGTGGCAGGTTATCAACTGTACTGCAGGGATGGAACGTAAGTCACAGAGTACGGTGGTGTTTTATTTATTAATTACATTTTGTTGTGAGTATTAGGTGGAAGGGTATTTGTTTATTTTTTATTCAATCAAAGTATAAGGGATTTATACTCCAGTCTTGTAGGTTGCGGTAATGCAACATTTATTGGATGCCAACCGCTGTTAAACCTCATCGAAGAAGAAGAATAGCGCACTGGATCTGGCAAAAGTGACCTGGATTGGTCTTCTGAGCAGGGTGCCTGCTAAACGAGCTATGGTGCTTTCAAAACAACTGGGAACTCAGAAGAAAAAAAGTCAAATCAGTGATCTTTAAGTCGCAATGTCAGAGCTATAGAATGATGGTCGAGTTTGACTTCAGAATTCTGAGGATGACCATTTCAAAATGATTTTTTTTAGGAAACTCAAATGTCCGACTTGGTAATAGGATGTAGTTAAACAGTGCAGTGTTCAACGAATCAGCAATTCGGAAATGTCCTAGTTCCGACTAGCATGTGAACGTGACATGAGAATGCTCCCAAAAAACAATGTCAAATCATGACAGTGATTTTCAGGTTGGAAAGTAGGCGCTCTAGAAATGTCGCTTTCTAAACAACTGGAAAAATATGAGGTCAAATCATGATGTCAGTGATCTTCAGGTCGGAAGGTCAGAGCTCTAGAAAGAGGCCCTGAGTTCCCGAGTTGAAATTCGGAGCTGGATGACCGTTGAAATAGATTTTTCCCAGTCACACCAATTTTTTTTCCATGAGTTCCCAGTTGCTTTGAACTCGACAAAAGATGCCAGAATTCCTGATTTGGAATTCCTTGTCGGATGGGATGACTTTTTAAAAAAAATCCCATTTGACCATCGTTTTTGCTGAGTTCCCAGTTATTATTGTAGCGACCCGCAGACAGCTGTGTGTTGTGTTAGGCTAGTAGATGGTTGTGTTGTACTTACCTGTACCCAGTGTTCGCGGGGTCCGACATGCCAATCAACCTGCTATCTACCAATCACTGGAATGCCTGGAATGTTCTGATGCCGGGCATCCTGGCGGTTGGCGGAGTGGCGAGGAGGGGGGTTTGGGCAGGGGGATGGAGCATTGGAAGTTAAGACCAGGTTTAGCCTTTGTTCTCTCTCTTATGTCTGGGCTTCACAAGAGAAGGTCACGATTTGCTTGTGGGTTATCTTTCATTTATTTGGCGTGGGCTACGGCCAAACAGTAGTCTGTGTAAAAACCTGTCAATTCGTAAACTCAACCCTCTGTCTGGACAATTGTTCCTTTATGATCTAGTCAAGTCATTACATTATGAACGTGGCATTAGCCCTTGATCATGACTCCGACTCTTTTCACACTTGGTTTGTTTTTTGTGCAGTGTGAAAACTCCAAAGGAACTCAGACCCCTCAAAAAAGCCCCAAAGCGAACTGAGACCATCTGGAGAGGTGGTCTGAGTGAAGTTCACTTGAATTCTTCGGCCCGTTTCCTTTTTTTAGCGCAATGTGAACGCAAAGCTCCCCAAGTTCGCTTGTCGTTACTCCTGCGACACCGTTTCCTCTGCCATAAACACCCACTTACTTTGGTGCCACAGAAGAGAGAATATGATGTGTAGGTTTGGGGGAAAAAACGTTGTTTTTGGATATTATAGATGCACAGAAATTCCACAAAATGTGTGGAATCACAACATAGGGTACAAAATCAATACTAGCCACTTAAAGTGGCAGTAGCCTAGATTGGGTGTATAATTTTGAATTACAGCATTACTTAACCTGCAGTTATTCTACTGCTATTTATTCTGTTATCAATCATATTTACACGTTAATAATGTATTATTATTACAATTATTATGTCTAATCTTTTAATTAAATGCAATCTACTATCTTCCAAAATGTAAGTAGGTATATCTAGCTGTCCGTTAACACGTTATGATGGAATGGCTTGTCCTGCACTTTATAAAAACCCAGAGTCTATTGAGTGAATGTTAGAAAAAGTTATTGGTTCCTTTCTAAACATAGCAATGTGAATGCAAAGTGGACTCGGACCACAAAATAGGTGAAGTGAACTGGCAAAAGAGTTGAATCCTCATTCAAATGCAAGGGCAGTGTGAATACAAAAGATAATTGAGCTATTTAGCTTTTTTCTACCCCAGAGTACACTTTTTAAGAGGACTGAGATCGGTTCTTTTAAAGAGGACTATGTGAAAACACCCTTAGTTCCATTACATTACACATAAGAGTCATTGGATGAAGGCGTCTTCTGTAGCGTTGAGTTTTGTTAAAATCCCTGATGCTCAACCTGAACGTTAACACGCATCACTTGGTATTGGGAGCATAAGGACTTTATCTTTCATTTCAGCGAGAAGTCATTTTCAAAAAATGAAAGATTAAATTGATGCACACCGTGTTAGGGTTACAGTGCTTGTTTACAGAAAACAGACAGAATACAAGAGGCAACCACCTGTGCGTATTGGCTATTTAGTATGCTCCGAGACAGAGGCATCTACAGCTGTATGGCTCTGCAGCCTGTGCAAAACTTCTAGAGTAAGTGTATCTTTTTTATTTGAAGGATTTGTCATTGATGAAAGTTAAGAGTCGTATGTTTCAAAAGCCGTATCAAGTGTGATGATTATTGAAATTTCTAAATGTTAAAACCGTGTTGGGATTAGAGGTAGACCGATTATGATTTTTCAACGCCGATACCGATTATTGGAGGACCCAAAAAAAAAAGCAGATACCGATTAAATCGGCCGATTTAAAAAGAACATGTATTTGTAATGACAATTACAACAATACTGAATTAACACTTATTTTAACTTAATATAATACATCAATAAAATAAAACGTTCAATTTGGTTTAAATAATGCAAAAACAAAGTGTTGGAGAAGAAAGTAAAAGTCCAATATGTGCCATGTAAAAAGCAAAAGTTTTAGTTCCTTGCTCAGAACATGAGAACATATGAAAGCTGGTGGTTCCAGGGATATGGGGGACAAGGAAGCGGGAATGGGTAATACAGTCAGTGACTCTGGGGAACCACGCAGTGACACAGGGGGGGAGACAGGGGGAGTGGGGAGAAGAGGCCCCTCTGTATGGGGCTAACCTGTCCCGGTGTAGTGTCACCTTTCTCCCCCTGGGAGGAAGCTGCACCCGGTAAACAACCTCCCCTACCCTCTCCAGGACACTGCAGGGTCCCACCCAGTGACTGTCCAACTTGGGGCATCTGCCTTTTTTCCTTAGGGGGCTGTAGACCCAGACCAGCTCCCCAGCCACAAAGTGCCTTCCCCGGGTGTGCACGTCATAGTTCCTCTTCTGCCTCAAACCTGCATTCACCAGCTGCTCTCTGGCGAAGGTGTGGGCTGTCTCCAGGCGGTCCTGGAGTCTCCGGGCATACTCCGGCCCCGGGGGAACGTGAGGGCTATCCAGGGGCCGACCAAACGCCATCTCCGCAGGGGTGCGGATCTCTCTCCCCAGCATGAGGAGGGCAGGCGTGCAGGAGGTGGAGTCTTGGACAGCGGAACGGCATGCCATGAGGACCATAGGCAGGTGCTTGTCCAAATCACGCTGGTGTTTGGAAGGGACGATGGCCAGCTGCTGTCCAAGCATTTTGTTGTATCGCTCCACAAGGCCATCACTTTGAGGATGGAGAGGAGTAGTGCGGGTCTTGTGCATACCCAGCATCTCACACATGGTGGCGAACACATGGGACTCAAAGTTTCTGCCTGGTCGCTGTGGATGGACTCTGCAGCTCCAAACCTGCTGAACATCCCCGCTGTCAGGGCGTTGACGATGGTCTCTGCCTCCTGGTCAGGCAGAGCCTAGGCCGTGGGTACCCATCGGTTTCCACTGTCTGTGGTGGGGAACGGCCCTACTACACCCACTCCCACCCTCTCCATGGGAGCCCCCACTGGGAACTGTTGTAGCTGAGCATGAGAGCGGCCTGGGGGGCCCTTTCTCGCTGTGCAGTTGTCACAGCGGTGACAAAAGTCCTCCACATCCCTCTTGTGCTGCCCCCAGTAAAGGCCCTGACGAAGGCGGCAGAGTGTTTTTATGACCCCAAAGTGTCCAGTCCCCACCCCCCCATGAGTACTCTGGAGCACAGCCTCCTGCAATGCTTTTGGGACCACCACCTGCCACCTCTCCTCTCCCGTAGCTGACTCCTTCCATGCCCGCTGTAGCACGCCATCAGCCAGCCGCAGTCTCTCAAACTTTAACCACAACCCTTTGGTCGCGAGTGAGAGCGCTGTCACCTCTTCCCATGGTGGCCTCACCTGCACCTCTACCCACTGTAGCACTGACTGTGGGTCTGTGTCCAGTCCCTGCTGCTGCCCCCATTCAGCCACGTCGACAGTCTGCAGCTCACAGCAGACAGGCCCGCTCGACCGACACACTGTGGCACAGACCCCCTCTGCACACAGCTCTCTCTCCCATCCCTCTCTCCACTCACAGTGGCGGCAGCCGTCTGCAGTACAGGGCCGACGGGACATGGCGTCGGCGTTGGAGTGGCGTGCCCCTGCCCTGTGCACCACTGCGAAGTCATACGGCTGAAGCTCCTCCAACCAGCATGCCACCTGCCCTTCTTGCTCTCTGAACGACATGAGCCACTGGAGAGCAGAGAGGTCAGTCCTTACAGTAAAGGGCAGGCCACCCAGGAAGTGTTTGACTGAAGCCACAACAGCCAAGAACTCCCGCCGGGTGACACAGTAGCGGCGCTCATGTTTGTCAAATGTTTTGCTGAAGTATGCCACCACTCTCTCCCCCACTGGCCCCACCTGTGCCAGCACCCCACCCATGCCCACATTGCTCGCGTCTGTGTCCAGGATAAAGGGCAAGGTGAGGTCAGGGGGGGCGAGCACGGGGGCCTCGATCAGTGCACGTTTGAGGGTGTTGAACGCCTCCTCACACTCCACTGTCCAAGTGAAAGCCTTGTCCTTCGGCAGCAGGCGGTTCAGGGGAGCAGTGATGCTTGAGAAGCCCCGTACAAACCTCCTGTAGTACGAGGCCAGGCCCAGGAAGCTCTTCAGCTGATGCTGGTCGGTGGAGGGTGGGCCAGTCTCAGACAGCCCCCACCTTGTCCTCCATGGTGCTGATCCCCTCCTTCCCCACTCGGTGGCCCAAGAAGGACACCTCTCTCCTCATGAAGTGGCACTACTCGGGGTGGAGCTTCAGACCTGCGGCAGCCACCCGCTCCAGCACACGCCGTAGTGCCCCCAGGGCTGACTGGAAGGAGCTGCCATGGGCCAGGATGTCGTCGAGGTATAACAGAAACTGCTGTCGGGGGATGCCATCCATCACCTGTCCATCAAACGCTCAAAAGTAGCTGGAGCGTTGCACAGGCCGAAGCTCAGGACCTTGAACTGCCAGTGTCCTCTGTTAGTGGAGAATGCAGTTTTGGCTCTGGCCTCTGGGGAGAGGGGTACCTGCCAGTAGCCACTGCGGAGGTCTAGTGAGGGGAACCAGGAGGACCCCCTAACCAGGTCCAGCGACTCATCGATACGTGGTATGGGGTATGAGACCTTCCTGGTTACCTCATTCAGCCGCACAGAACCTCAGCTTGCCCCCCTTCTTCGGAACCATGACGACTGGCGCCGCCCAGGGACTGTCTGAGGGCTCGATGAAGTCTGCCCACTGCATCTCCCACACAGCCTTGTCTGCCGCCTCCTGGCTTGCCAGCGGGATACGGCGGGGACGCATCTTGATGGGTCCAGCATCACCTGTGTCGATCTCATGCTGCACCAGATGAGTCTGACCCACCTCTTCCTCACTCAGCACAAAGCTGTCTCTGAATTCAAACAGCAACTGCCACAACCATTCCTGATACTCGGGGTCAAGACCAACACAGTTCCTCCCCATATCTCCCTCACTGCACAGTGTCCTCTCCTCTCCCATCTGGGGTGGCTGGGCTGGGGGGGGTGCGACCCGGGCTCACAGAGGGCTGTGTCATCGAGGTAGCTGGGGGAATGTAACACACAGACGTAGGTGACAGGGGGACTGGAGATATGGGGGAGGGGGTGCAGCCATGAGTCTCTGCTGTTTTAACTGTTGGAGTAAAGGGTTTGTTGTGTTGAGTGAATGTGACATTAGGGGGGGCCATGGTGACTGCCGGCCCTCCCTGGAAGCTCAGTGTGCCCCCATTTAGGTCTAACTGGCAGCCTGTGCTCCTAAGAAAGTCCAACCCCAATATACAAGGGTCCTGCACAGCCGCCACCCACACAGGATGACGTACAGACCTGCCCCCTACTGTCAGAGTCATTAGTCCCTTCCCTTTCATGGGTGCCAGCTGACCTGTGACTGTGCGGAGCTGCACAGTTGTGGGCTCACACTGAGTCCAACCTGACACAATATCTGGCCTCACCAGACCCAGTGTCCACCAGGTTAGAGCAGGGCACCCCCTCCACAGTGACAGGGACTTGACAAAAGTCCCCAACACAGGTCCAGCCCACCACAAAAAGAGGCTCCATCCGCTTGCCCTTGTCTGCTTCTGGGGGAAGTGGAGCCTTGCTTCCCCATCTGTGCCGGTGGGCTCCTCCTGGAGAAGATGGTGGTTGAGATAGAAAGCAAGGGGTCTGCACTACCCGGTCTATGCGGACCCCGAGCCGTTTCCCTGAGCTCTGGGGGACATGGGGCAAACCTGGTGCAGATGGCCTGGCTGGCCACAACCCCAGCAGACCCTGGGACCAGGGCGTGTGTTTTGTGCTGCCTGTAGTGACACAGCACGCATGAGTTCTATCATTTCAGCCACCCATGCAGGCTTTTCTGTCTCTGGGCTGCTATGCCCCCCAGTTCGCACAGTGGGTGTGTCTCCCTGCACCCCCACCAAAGCCCCAGCTGAAGCCCCAGCCCAGCCCAGAACAGCTCCCTCTCCAAAGCCATCTCCAAGGCTATCTGCAATGACTCAGGATGAGCTAGCTGGGCCTGAATGCGCAGCTCCGTAGGAGAGAGCGCCTGTATGAACTGGTCCCGTGCTAGCTCGCTCTGCACGGAGGGGAGCATGTGAGCATATGCCCGCTGTGAGAGGCTCTCAAAGTCATTAGCTCGCACCCGTAGAGGCTCTCCAGGCTGCCTGCGTCTATTACTCAGTTCGGAGCGCAGTAGCCCTGGCTGTACACACTGTCCATAGCGCATCCTCAGTGCTCCCACTAAAGTACCATAATCATGTCTGTCCTCTGGGATAATCACTATCAAACAGGCCAGAACTTCATCCGTGAGGCATAAAGCCAACTGCAGTGCCCTTTCTTCATCCGACCACCCTCTAAAATAAGCTAACAGTTCAAACTGAGCATGAAAAGCTTCCCAATCCGCCTTACCGGAATACTTCGGGGTCTTAACAGATACGGACGCAGCCGGGAACTGGGCGCCGCCTTGTTTGTTAACATCCTGAGCCCTATATTCCTCGTCCCGCCACGTCGACGTCACCCTTTCGGTCCGCCCACCAGAATACGCCCTAAAGCGGCTTCTGGGCTCCGACGCCCTGGCGATCTCCTCAGCCAAATCCCCCGATGTCCATGCACACGCACCTCCTTGGCCATAATTGTCCCGTACCTCCACCTTCACTTTCGGATTCCCTCTAAGCATTTTCAACCCCGGTTCTCACCTACAGTAGCTAGCCACATAAGTCAGCTAGCTAGCTGGCTAACTTTTATCAACGTTTTTACTTCTGACACCAATGTAATGACCTGACTAGATCATAAAGGAACAATTGAGTTTACGAATTGACGGTTTATTAAACCAACTTAAGCCGTAGCCCAGGCCAAATAAATGAAAGATAACCCACAAGCCAATCGTGACCTTCTCTTGTGAAGCCCAGACGTAAGAGAGAGAACAAAGGCTAAACCTGGTCTTAACTTCCAATGCTAATATAATAATAATAATATATGCCATTTAGCAGGCTAAACCAGTGTGCATACATTCTCTTAACTACCCTCCAATGCTCTCCAGCTACAGAAGGACCAATGCTCCACCCCCCTGCCCAACCCCACTCCGCCAACCAGCAGTATGCCCGGCATCAGAACATTCCAGGCATTCCCGTGATTGGCAGATAGCAGGTTGATTGGCATGTCGGACCCCGCGAACACTGGGTACTGATAAGTACAACACAACCACCTACTAGCCTAACACATAACACAGCTGTCTGTGCCGTTCGCTAGAATATGCAACGCAGGACACGTAATATCATCAACCATGTGTAGTTAACTAGTGATTATGATTGATTGATTGTTTTTTATAAGATAAGTTTAATGCTAGCTAGCAACTTACCTTGGCTTCTTACTGCATTTGCGCAACAGGCGGGCTCCTCGTTGAGTGCAATGTAATCAGGTGGTTAGAGCGTTGGACTAGTTAACTGTAAGGTTGCAAGATTGAATCACCGAGCTGACAAAGTAAAAATCTGTAATTCTGCCCCTGAACAAAGCAGTTAACCCACCGTTCCTAGGCCGTCATTAAAAATCAGAATGTGTTCTTAACTGACTTGCCTAGTTAAATAAAGGATAAATAAAGGTGTAAAAAAAATGGCCAAATCGGTGTCCAAAAATACAGATTTCTGACTGCTATGAAAACTTGAAATCGGCCCGACTTAATTGGCTATTCTGTTTAATTGGTTGACCTCTAGTTGGGATTGTACCCTACTTCGCATTAGGCAATCGTGGGGGAAGCTAATGGCTGAGAACTATAGGGAGAAATACTGCAAGGCAGAATGCCTCCTAGAGGTGTGCATTGAGAGCATTTGCTGTGGGGATTGTAAAAGATATGGCCACTTGTCAAATGTTTGCAGATGGGATAATTATGTTATTAAAGAATCTGTGAATGGGAAATGTTGCAACTGTGGAGCAGATCATACTCCGGACTTTCCTTGAGTCCCCCATTTGTGTGCAAGAGGTCGAGGTGTCAAGGATCAGGGCTGTACAGCAGATCTCATATGTGGAGGAGGTGAAGGGGCAAGAGGCCACATACTGAAGAAGTGATCTGGATACACTCATTGTGAAGAAGGTGGATTTTGTAGCATATAGTCACCGTTATTAATTGTACTGCACAAGAGTCCAAGAAGCTGGACAAAATTGTAGACAAAACGTTTTTGGGGCTCCAAGACTGACTTTTGTGGGTCACCAGAAAATGTCCCGCCCTCACAGGATCCATCTGGGTCTCTGTAAGGACCTGATTTGTAATGTTAACAGAAAAACAACTTAATTAGTTTAGCATTATTTCTGATATTAATATTTTTTACCACGCGTTATTTACTTGTTGCGGCTGTTTATTATCTACCCGCACAGTAGGTAGCGAACGCCATTATAATGATTACCAAGAGAAGAAGAAGAACTCTCTGATTGGAGGGAAAAGATTGACGTCGTAGACGGAAAGGGGCGTCGCATTTTCATCAGGGCGGGAAATCTACCACACATGTCAACAACTAACACAGTTCGAATGTTAACGCATTTTATATAGCTACAGGTAACCAAAGCTTGAAAGCAACTGATAATCTGTAACTAATTTACTTGCAAACTGTTCTGCGATCTCGTTACAGTAGGGATCTCGCAAAGTGGTGGTTGTTATTGTTTAGCCAGCTAGCTAACTTGCTTGTCACAGAAAGAGAACGTCGCCCTCTTTGACACGCAAGTATCGCTCAGTGACTAATGGGCAGTGGTCTGTTTTCTAACTCCTATTTAGAGAGCCATGCAGGCGTTTTTGAAAGGAACATCTACTCAAGGCACCAGACCTCTGAAAGAGAAAGGTGCCGGGACCAGTGGAGAGAAGAAGCAGAAGTCTGTCCCCTGGGTTGAGAAATAGTAAGTTCAATTTCTCCGCGGCTGTAATGAAAGCCCTTGTGAATCTTCCTTCATAAAATTTAAATCCAGACGCACAATGAACAGTTGCTATTCTTCCCTTAAACTGCCAGGTCGCCGTTGTAAATGAGAACTTGTTCTCAACTGGCCTAACATTACCTGGTAAAATAAAGGTGAACAAATAATAACAATTCATGCAAGCGGCAGGCAAATATATTTGTGATAAGTAGCTTGCTATGTTTAGTCAGAAAGAAAACCCTGCGTTAATATAACCAACTGCACAGTGAAATCCATTGTTTGGCTGTTTACAGTAGACCAAAATGTATGGAAGAGGTGGCATTTCAAGAGGAGGTGGTTGCTGTGCTGAAGAAGACTATAGAGGGCGCCGATGTAAGTACCCTCTTCAAATCCATGAGAGTGACGACTCGTATGTCGAGGGTAAATACTCTCTGCTGGGAGTTCTGTTTGAATTTTACATATGCCCAGAGTGGATGAAAACACACTTTGTTGATGACATTTCACTGGTAAAATACATTTTACCAAGACAAATATGATACTTTATGTTCAGTTGGTCAGAAGTTTACATGCACATAATTAGTATTTGGTAGCATTGCCTTTAAATTGTTTAACTTGGGTCAAACATTTCAGGTAGCCTTCCACAAGCTTCCCACAATAAGTTGGGTGAATTTTGGCTTGGTTTGTAGGCCTCCTTGCTCTCACAAGCTTTTTCAGTTCTGCCCTCAAATTTTCTATAGGTTGAGGTCAGGGCTTTGTGATGGCAACTCCAATACCTTGACTTTGTTGTCCTTAAGCCACTTTGCCACAACTTTGGAAGTATGCTTGGGGTCATTGTCCATTTGGAAGACCCATTTGCGACCAAGATTTAACTTCCTGACTGATGTCTTGAGATGTTGCTTCAATATGTCCACATCATTTTCCATCCTCATGATGCCATCTATTTTGTGAAGTGCAAAGCACCCCCACAACATGATGCTGCCACCTCTGTGGTTCCTGGTTGGGATGGTGTTCTTCGGATTGCAAGCCTCCCTTTTTTTTCTCCAAACATAACAATGGTCATTATGGCCAAACAGTTCTGTTTTTGTTTCATCAGTCCAGAGGACATTTCTCCAAAAAGTACGATCTTTGTCCCCATGTGCAGTTGCAAACTGTTGTCTGGCTTTTATTATGGCGATTTTGGAGCCGTGGCTCTTTCCTTCCTAAGCAGCCTTTCAGTTTTAGTCAATATAGGACTCGTTTTACTGTGGATATAGATACCTTTGTACCTGTTTCCTCCAGCATATTCACAAGGTCCTTTGCTGTTGTTCTGGGATTGATTTGCACTTTTCGCACCAAAGTACGTTCATCTCTAGGAGAAAGAACGCATCTCCTGCCTGCGTGGTATGACTGCTGCGTGGTCCCATGGTGTTTATGCTTGCGTACTATTGTTTGTACAGATGAACGTGGTACCTTCAGGCGTTTAGAAATTGCTCCCAAGGATGAACCTGACTTGTGGAGGTCTACAATTTTTTTTTCTGAGGTCTTGGCTGATTTCTTTAGATTTTCCCATGATGTCAAGCAAGGAGGCACTGAGTTTGAAGGTAGACCTTGAAATACATCCACAGGTACACCTCCAATTGACTGAAATGATGTCAATTAGCCTATCAGAAGCTTCTAAAGCCATGACATAATTTTCTGGAATTTTCCAAGCTGTTTAAAGGCACAGTCAACTTAGTGTATGTAAACCTCTGACCCACTGGAATTGTGATACAGTGAATTATAAGTGAAATAATCTGTCTGTAAACAATTGTTGGAAAAATTACTTGTGTCATGTACAAATAGATGTCCTAACCGACTTGCCAAAACTATAGTTTAACAATGAATTTGTGGAGTGGTTGAAAAACAAGTTTTAATGACTCCAACCTAAGTGTATGTAAGTTTAAAAAAATATATCTATTTTTTACTTTTTTATTTAACTAGGCCAGTTAAGAACAAATTCTTATTTTCAATGACTGCCTAGGAACAGTGGGTTAACTGGTCTAGGAGCAGTGGGTTAACTGGTCTAGGAACAGTGGGTTAACTGCCTTGTTCAGGGGCAGAACGACAGACTTTTACCTTGTCAGCTCTGGGATTTGATCTTGCAACCTTCCAGTTACGATTCCAATGCTCTAACCACTAGGCTACCTGCCGCCCGACTTCAACTGCACATCTGATAATAATAAACGTTTGATGATTTTACATTTTGTGGTCGTCGTCTTCAAGTTGTTTCACAAATGGCAAAATTAGCATGACATGAGCTGAATTAAATGTAAAATGCTTTTAAAATTAAAAGCTTGGGGTACACTCAGTGCTCTGACATTTCACAATGTTTTTTGTGAGTAGTCTTTGAGAAAGAACAGGAACTTGGTATTAATATGAACTGCGTAATACTAAAATATGAAAATACTACATATGTCCCAAATCAATATATATCTTAATGGAGTGCAACGGTACACATTAGTAATGAACCATTCTATTTGTGGACCTCTTGTTCGGTCCGCACTATGAACCCGAATGGATGTATAAATAGATAAAACATCCGAACTGCAGTGTATGCCTCTTTTTAGTACTGTAAAGCTGAGCTTAAAAAACATTGTAGGCTCCAGATGTTTTAACGGAATAGCCTATGTGCACGTTGTAATTATAATCTCAATTGCTTAATTTCATACTTTCCTTTTGGGAGGCGCAGCCAGAAACTAGTTCTCTACGATTGTGAGTATTGGGGTCGATAAACAAGAATTGGAGGATCCTCATCATTTAAATCTCCACTTCAGGACCATTTTGGCTTCCCAGTAGAAGCAAAAATGTATTTAACTTAGTAGGAAAGCAACTAAATGTATTGATTTTATTAGAACATGAATTAATTTGATGGTGATAACACATGAACAAAATGGATAAGTCATTCTTATTTTCCTTCACCTTTTTGAAGAAGCAACGGTGTGGGAATGCCCCTGTCTGTGTGTGTGCGTTTGTCTGCCACGGTGTAGCCCTTAGCGATGATGTTAATAACAACAGTCTTCTGGTAGATGGAAAGGCTTTCCCAAAAACCTCAATTAAAGGTTAACTACAAAGTAGCCTATGCATACATGACAGAATGATATCATGATTATTTGCCTCCCTCACTCCAGTGGTGATTTGCGATCACGTGGGCTACAGAAACACTGCTAACCAAGCAAGGCTCTTGCTGGTGTTCACCTAAATTAAATGGTATATCTACACCCAAAGATGTACATTTCTTATATTTTTCCCAGTCCTCAAATGGTCTCCTGATGTGGTTTAAGCGTTGTGAACATGACATTTTGTGTCATTTCTGAGTGTGAAACCCTGACAAACAGGGACAAATCTGAAACCTGGAAAAACCAAATGGAATTAGGCAAAAATAGAAATATATTTATATAATAATTTAATAAGGCCCTACATTATGGCTCATGGTGTATTCCTGGGTTAGTTTTACATCTTTTGCCAAAACAAAAATGAACTACAGTAACTGTTGGCATTTCATTTTCCTGCTAAACCGAACCACGACCCCAAAACCGCACCGTGACCCCAAAACCGCAATATGTACCAAACCGTGGGTTTGAACTGTTACTATCTTACCTCCTATTGTTTCATGTTTTTCTGGATTTGAGAAGATGAGTTCAATGCTAAGCCTGTCAGGTAGCCTTAATTCTCACAACAACTTAGCTGACACGATGCTATATTCCTGTTTTTATGACAAACATTTATCTGGCCTCCATTGATTTAGTCGTACTAATTTTGACCTGAATCCCTCTCTGAGTAAGAGTAAGAACTCCCCCCAAAATTGAATGGATTATGATAGAAACATGAGGTTTGGATCATTGGTTTTCTTAAAGGATTATCTACACAATTAACATTGTTTTACCCATTGATCAAAAGATACATTTTTGATTGGACACCTTATATTATATAATCTCCATTGCAGCTCCCCAATCTGCTGTTCTATGGACCACCTGGAACAGGAAAGACCTCCACCATCCTGGCTGCAGCCAGGGAACTTTATGGGTGAGAGTGACTCACCAGCTTTCCAGATTACTGCATGCCAACTCCCAGTTTATGCAGACACTGCGTTTGTGGGTTTCAGCTGTACAGTGCTTGTATACACCACAGTCAGTTTTCCCTGTCTGCTCCTCTCCACAGGCCAGAGCTGTACCGACAGAGAGTCCTGGAACTGAACGCCTCTGATGAGAGAGGGATTCAGGTGGTCAGAGAGAAAGTCAAGAGATTTGCCCAGCTGACTGTAGCAGGACACCGCACTGAGCAAGTACCAGTTTCCTTAACCCTTTACACTCTCATACCTGTATACTGGTTAAAAAATGGCATATTTGGGCACTGATAAACAGCCTAAATTGAAACGCAGTCGGTGTACCGTGTTAAAAAGGAAAAATACTATTGCAACCTCTTTGCAATAAGGAATTGACACTAAAAGCTTGAAGTTTCAAGTGTTTCAATACCAAGGATACAGTCAGCTGAGTGCATGCATTTAGAAAGTTCACAACACATTTTATACTCTTCCCTCCTTTTGGTCACACCCCTCTTGTAGGTGTCACCCCCCCCAACTATACATTTTATGACCCCAATGAGTTTCCCTCTGGCTCCTGTGGAATGTCCATGGTCCGCTCTTTGTTTAGCCAGATGTCAGAATCCCCATCCGTCTTCTGTTCTGGGCCTGACCCTGCTCTCTGATCCTGGGCAATTGCCTCTTATCTGATTAGGTCAACATTTCTAAATTGGCGTACACACAGTTTCATGGCCTGAACTCCATTAATACTCACCGTAATCATTCTCTACACAGGAAGCAAACAAACTGTAGTTGAACATAAAACATGTTACATTTTGTTAGAATCCATCAACAGTAACATGCTATACATGACGTCAGAGCGCTGGCTCTGCGCTTCACAGCTCTGTATGGGTTGGACGGACAGCCGTTCTGAATTTGAGCACCTCGCACGACAAGAATTTGCCCACATCCCTCCTGTTAATTTGCCAACTTTTACGAAAAAATGTTTTGTTTGAGTGTGGGAAATGCTGTAAATTTAAGAGGACTATGTATTTTGAAAGATGAGACGTTGAGGATTATAATAAATATATCTTTGATGACAAACAAGCAAACGAAATACCAAATGTGCACTTGACACATTCCAAATCATAAAACTCGTGTCATATACAGTGTCAACTTTTATGATCACTGTTTGATGTACAGTTACAAGATGACATGTCGTCATACTCTGGGTTGTTCTGAACAGAATGAGTCTGTCTCTCTGTGAAGAAATGCGCACCGGAATGCACTCATGACTCCTTCATATGCGCTCCAAAATGTATGATCTGTTATCGTGAATTGCGTTGTGAACGCCTAATACTGTAATATTGTGTTTAGAACTTAGCTCAGGGATCATCAATTAGATTAAGCTGCAGGCCAATTTAAAAAAAAACAAAATGTAATGTTTTTAGGTTTTTTGAGGGGATTGTCAGGGGGCTGGAACATAATTACAAATAATTTATAGACTGCAAATTGACAGCGAGAAGCCGAAACAGATGACTAAAACATAATCACTTCAAACCTTGCGTACATTTGTATACATTTACATACAGTACATCTTTATATTATGCTTGGTAATATTTTGGAACAGTTTTTTTTATTTTTTTATATATATATATTTTTATAAATCACTTGGAGCTGATTTGCTGGTCTTTTTAAAGTTTTATTTTCAACAAATAAAAAAGTTAATATTTATTTTGCTCAAATTGAAGAATTTTGGGAATTCGTTATCAACTTAAAAATACATGTGAAAAGCATGAAATCAACAGTGTAATGTTTGGATTCAGTCTTGTCAGGTGAATTGTTGTCCTCACCTTTGGTCTAATAATTTTGCCATAATCTCTAAACTGTTCCCTTACAATTGCTACCATTTATAATGCATATATTTCTTCTGTAAGAAGAGGGAGCCCATTTCCACAAGTGTAAAATCTACACAACAGATCAGATCCTATAACTCATGCCCTTTCCTTACCCCATATAACTGTCAGCATCTTGTTCATGTTAAATGATGACATTAAAGTTGCTTTCCCTTCCTTACCTCTGACAGTGGGAAACCATGCCCACCCTTTAAGATCATCATCCTGGATGAGGCTGACTCAATGACCAACGCTGCTCAGGCTGCTCTCAGACGCACCATGGAGAAGGAGTCCCGGACCACCCGCTTCTGTCTCATCTGCAACTATGTCAGCAGGTCAATTGGGTTTCAGACTCCAAGAGGCAATCTAGAATATTACATTAATATTGGGGGTTGGTTTAGGGGTCCAATACATAACAACACAAACTCTTTAAGACACTTTACAACGTGCTGTAATAAATGTTAAATCTGTTGCTAACTCAACTTGAATGTGATTTGATTTTCAGGATTATTGAGCCCTTGACATCCAGATGCTCAAAATTCCGCTTCAAACCTCTGGCCAATCGGGTCCAAGAAGAGCGCCTGCTAGAAATCTGTTACAAGGAGAATCTCAAGTACTCGAAGGAGGTGAGGATTGCAAACTGGCAACTGTCTAATATTTTTTTTTACAAAGAAATGCTCTGTACACACCTTTTTACTTAAATGAATCATCTTCCATTGTCCTTAAAATGCTGTTTTCCTGCAGGGAATTGCAGCGTTGGTGAAGGTTTCAGAGGGGGATCTGAGAAAAGCCATAACCTTTCTTCAAAGTGCTGCACGGCTGAACACAGATAATGAGATCACGGAGAGCGCGGTCATAGAGATAGCAGGGGTGAGTGCTTCAAATGTATTACACTCAACATCAGTAATAGTTACCGGTTTTATGCGCTGTGTGCAATCCTGTCAATGGAGAGGTATCAAACGTTTGCTGACCATTCTCACATTCATCTTTTTAAGGTTGTTCCCCCCAAGATGATAGACAATTTGCTTCAAATCTGTTACAAGGGCACATTTGAAAAACTAGAGATTGCTGTTCGGGTATGTACATTGGTTTTCTATTGCTCCTTCAATACATATGGAAGAACATGAAGAACTCCTTTCCATGACAGACTGACCAGGGTAAAGCTATGATCCCTTATTGATGTCACTTGTTAAATCCACTTCAATCAGTGTAGCTGAAGGTGAGGAGGACAGGTTAAAGAATGATTTTTAAGCCTTGAGACAATTGAGACATGCATTGTGAATGGGAAAGACTAATATTTAAGTGCCTTTGAACAGGGTATGGTAGTAGGTGCCAGGTGCACCGGTTTGTGTAAAGAACTGCAAAGCTGCTGGGGTTTTCACACTAAACAGTTTCCCGCGTGTAATCAAGAATGTTCCACCAACCAAAGGACATCCAGCTAACTTGACACAACTCTGGGAAGCATTGGAGACAACATGGGACAGCATCACTGTAGAATGCTTTCAACACCTTGTAGGGTCCATGCCCTGACAAATTGAAGCTGTTCTGAGGGCAAAAGGGGGGTGGTGCAACACAATATTAGGAAGGTGTCCTTAATGTTTTGTACACTGCTCTCTACCAGACTATTCACTAAGCCATTCTGCCTCTTACAGAACCTGGTAGATGAAGGCTATGCCGCCACTCAGATCATCAACCAGCTACACGAAGCCGTCATAGAGGAAGAGCTGAACGACAAGCAGAAGTCTGCCATCACGGAAAAAATGGCAGTAGGTGTTTCAAAAGGGCATAACTTGCATTGTGGTAATATTATTCTTTCAATAATGTTGTGATTACGATGCCTACAGTAGTAGTGGCTTATTGATTTGTCTTCTACTTCCAGGTGGTTGATAAGTGTCTAGTGGATGGTGCAGATGAGTACCTGCAGTTGCTGAGTCTGTGTTCTGTGATCTTGCAGCAAGCCACCCAGAGTAACTGACCCTACAACCTCTCCTCTACGTTTACATCCTAACCAACTGCTTTTTTTTATACATGTTTTTACTCATTAATCTAAATGTTTTCCTTACTCTATTTGCTAATCAGTGCTGTCATACTTCAGGGGTCAGTTTCATTAAAAAGTACTGTGATTTCACATATGTGCACTGCCCTGTTTCTTCGATTCTGGTACAGTAGCTGATGGAGGTAGTCACATTTTTTTGTCATCCAGACATGCAGCAGCTACATCGCAAGGCTGAGAAAGGCCTTGCCTCGTCTCTTTGAGCCACTTCTCCATACAGGGATCACTATTCATCTCACAAATATTGCGTAGGATGACAACGGCATGCCTGGGCCAGCACAGGGATCAGGGCAGCTTGGCAGTTGCGCTTCAAGCACTACCAGCAGGCTTTCAGGCACGAAAAGGTAGCCTCAATAGGTGTTTGTGCTCAGATGAGCATTGAATGTTCGTTGAAGTGACTCTTGATAACGTTTGAGCAGCCAGCTCCGTAAAGGGAAGGTTGCATCACCCAACAGCGCATAGCCGAGAGGTTGTCCCATGAGTTTGTGAGGTGTCCGTGGTGACAACTACCCTTACCAACATTCATAGTTTGGAGCCCTGCAGCATGGTTGCATCACCAGTGCTGCCTTAAAGCCTACACGACCATGTCCATTCATAATGCAGTGCATCAACGTGGAGGGCTTTCCTTTGCTGTTTGGCGTTGATATTTCCCAGAAATGTGAAGGGAATGAATGACATCCGCACAATAAGGGAAATCCCACTGTGTTGAACATGGCAGCAATTTCCACCAGCTCCTGTTCACTTGGCTGATGAATGAGTGGCTTCAGTACTGTCACAACGATAATGTATATATCGTATAAATGTGATTACTGTGGGGCTGTTCGTGCCAAGTAGTTCGCTGATAGAGAGTCTAAGTTGGTGGCAAACCATAACTATTGCCACACGTTTATCCAGGTAGGGTATTTTACTTCTGGTCTGAGTTTGTCACAGAGTTGGTGGAATGTGTCGAGCCAGTCTTGAGGCTGGAACTTCATCACAACCCTCTCCCGACAGGATCTACAGGTGAGTAGTCGTGAGGGAGCTTGGTGGTGGCTGAAATTAGAATAGATATATATAGATATATATAGATATATAGATAGCAGTTAAATATTTGAATTCCCACTTTATATTTAATCACCTATTTGATTCTGCCTTTGAAATACTGCATGCATTCTCTTGATACAGACACGTGATATGTCCATTTCTGACTGCACTGTATGCAGACGCCTCTTCATTTTGTTGAGGATATAGCTACATTTTATGTCTGAAATGTCGTTCGATTTCCATTTATATATATATATATATATATATATGCCATTTAGCAGACGCTTTTATCCAAAGCGACTTACAGTCATGTGTGCATACATTCTACGTATGGGTGGTCCCTGGTATCGAACCCACTACCCTGGTGTTACAAGCGCCATGCTCTACCAACTGAGCTACAGAAGGACCGTTTATCCATGATAGGGAAACTTTCTGAGATGTTATGATAAGGAAGGTGCATCTCTGCTAACTTTTAGGTGGTGCAATAATGACGATACCAAAAGGAGCAAAGATTTGTTTGAAAGGGCACTGGTTCTCCATTTACCTGTCATGATTCATCAATTATTATTTTTTAATTTGTGTCATTGCACAGAAGGAGATTCACAACCTGATGCCCAACAACTCCCCAATGTCCTCTCCCAGCATGCATGGTGACAGGTCCAACCCCTCCCGTGCAGGGGTCAACTGGTGCATCAACTTGTAAAGTATGTCACTTTAACATCCTGCCTTGTGAATTATGATGGGTAACTCTATTTGAATTCAAGCACTTTTTGAAAGCACCCCTTTTGATTTGAACAAAAACTCCCATACATATTTGCCTATTGTAGAAGTGCTCAGAAAGTGACTTATTGGACCTGAATGCCAAAACACTCAAGGGATAAAGGTGTCAAAGTTTACCTATTTTGCATACCCCACCATATTATAAGACATATATTGTCTTAATCACTGGAAAATATAAGTTAACAATTGGGATTGATACAAACAGTGTTGTCAAACTATTTTATAATTTCTTTAAAATAATGCTTTTCATCTTAAACGTCCAACAAGGTACCAGTAAACATATTGTCCCCCAGGAATGATGCAGATTTATTTTACAATGAATTGAGTATAGGCCGACCGCTTATGCCTTCGAATGGCTGAAGGCTTCACGTGGTTACTTTTTTCAAATTCTCATGCCAGACACTTGATATTGTAAAACGCTGCCCTCTTGTGCAAAAATGGATGAATTGTTGTTGAGAAATAAATCATTTCTCTTCACAATAATTGTCTTCAAAACTTGCATTTTTACTGAGAATGCATTTCGGAATGTTGTGCAGTGACTGTGCTTATTAGAACACATTTATTTCTGCACAGCAATCAGCTGTGTGAGGAGTTGTGTGCTCTTGCCACCTGACAGTTGATATTCAGCCATAGCTGCAAGAAGTATGGGTGTTGCATCACCCTCTTAAAAATCAGAATCTTAAAATGTGTATATATATCATATATTTTTGTAAGAAAAAAATAAAATAATATATATATATCTATATATCTATATGATATATGTACTGAACAACAATATAAATGCAACATGCAACAATTTAAGATTTTACTGAGTTACAGGAAATTAGTCAATTTAAATAAATTAGACCCTAATCTATGGATTTCATGTGACAGGGAATACGTCTGTTGGTCACAGATACTGTACATAAAATTTAAAAAAGTAGGGACGTGGATCAGAAAACTGGTTAGTATCTGGTGTGACCACCATTTGCCTCATGCAGCACGACACATCTCTTTTGCATAGAGTTAATCAGGCTGTTGATTGTGGCCTGTGGAATTTTGTCTCACTCCTCTTAAATGGCTGTGCGAAGTTGCTGGATATTGGCGAGAACTGGAACGCTGTCGTGCACGATGATCCGGAGCATTCCAAACATACTCAATAGGTAACATGACTGGTGAGTATGCAGGCCATAGAACAACTGGGATATTTTCAGCTTCCAGGAATTGTGTACAATCCTTGCGACATGGGGCCATGCATTATCATGCTGAAACATGAGTTGAAGACTTCGAATCAATGGTACGATAATGGGCCTCAGAATCTCATCGCAGTATCTCTGTGCATTCAAATTGCTGTTGATAAAATGCATTTGTGTTTGTTTTCCATAGTTTATGCCTGCCCATACCATAACACCACAACGTTGACATCCACAAACTGCACGCCCACACAAAGCCATACAATACAACTTCTTGATATGCCAGGGTTAGGGTTAAGGGTTAGGGTCCACCACCTAACCCTAACCTGTCAGGTGGTGGATTATCTTGGCAAAGGAGAAATGCTCACTGACGGGGAAGTAAATACATTTGTGCCCAGAATTTGAGAGAAATTAGCTTCTTGTGCATATGGAACATTTCTGGGATCTTTAATTTCAGCTCATGTTGCATTTATATTTTTCAGTATACCATTTTTTGGGGTTTAGAAGAAGTGCAAGGTCGAATTGAGTTTGTTCACACGCGCACTTCATGAAAGTGGCGTTCCCTAACGGAAATATGCAAATACATGCTACGACGCGCCAATAGGATCTCGCTAGCTCGTACTTGGCTTTTCCAACCTCCTTGCTTCTTCTGTCCACTATGCTTAATTTGCTCCCACTGTAAACGACACAGATTTACTATGTTGGGTTAGTTATAAACATCTTTTGCAGAGCCGTTGTGAAGGAATTTGTCAAGGAAGTGACTTTGGTTATACAGGACCTCCCGCCCCCACCTGCTGTCTATTGTCTCCCTCTCGGATGGCTTCTACCTCGGATTCAGATCCTCAGAGCTCCCCATCATCGGACTGTGAGGTTGTCTGAGACTCCGGCCCATTCATCATCCACGATGGATACTGCAGCTGGCTCGGGTCCATCGAGTCCCACCGCCCTTGGTTCCTCGTGGGGGTTTGCAAACCCACTCGAGGCGGAAGAACGGCTGGACCTCCTCAGCCATTGCACCAGATGTCGTCATTGGCAGCTCTATGGTAAATAACATCTTGGGTCTCAGGGCAAAAGCCCTGTGCTATCCTGGGGCACGAGCACAGGACATTACGAGGCTGCTTCAGGAGCTGCAGCTGTTGTAGTCCATGTGGAGTCAAATGACATTAGGAGGGCTAGCTCAGAACTGCTGAATTTTTAAAATAACTGATTTTAGCTCTGAAAGATTCCAAAAAGCGTTACATTTATTTCAGGTCCGGTACCAATGTTGGGCCGCAGGTGTGAAAGATTCAGCAGGCTACTGGCATTACACACTGGGCTAAAAGATTAGCTCTTTTGGATCAACTTTTATAGATTACTTTGACACCTTCTGGAAACAGACGGTGCTCTACCGGAATGACAAGAGTCCATCCAAATCATCTTGGATCCTGGACTCTGTCTATGCATTTCAAGGCTTCGTTTAGACTGACATATCAATGACCCAAGCCCAGCTCAGATAATCCCTACCATTGTGTCGCTGAGTTGACGTAATTCTGCAGCAAATGTACATTATCTTAGGGGCGTTGGCAGTCACAATGTAAGTAAGCTAATTTGTCCCTCTAACTCCCCTGAATGCCTCTGTCGATCCTACAGCTATTGCATGCAGTAATCATATGTACACTGCTCAAAAAAATAAAGGGAGCACTTGAACAACGCAATGTAACTCCAAGTCAATCACACTTCTGTGAAATCAAACTGTCCACTTAGGAAGCAACACTGATTGACAATAAATTTCACATACTGTTGTGCAAATGGAATAGACAGCAGGTGGAAATTATAGGCAATTAGCAAGACACCCCCAATAAAGGAGTGGTTCTGCAGGTGGTGACCACAGACCACTTCTCAGTTCCTATGCTTCCTGGCTGATGTTTTGGTCACTTTTGAATGCTGGTGGTGCTTTCACTCTAGTGGTAGCATGAGACGGAGTCTACAACCCACACAAGTGGCTCAGGTAGTGCAGCTCATCCAGGATGGCACATCAATGTGAGCTGTGGCAAGGTTTGCTGTGTCTGTCAGCATAGTGTCCAGGGCATGGAGGTGCTACCAGGAGACAGGCCAGTACATCAGGAGACGTGGAGGAGGCCGTAGGAGGGCAACAACCCAGCAGCAGGACCGCTACCTCCACCGTTGTGCGAGGAGGAGCAGGAGTAGCACTGCCAGAGCCCTGCAAAATGACCTCCAGCAGGCCACAAATGTGCATGTGTCTGCTCAAACGGTCAGAAACAGACTCCATGAGGGCCCGACGTCCACAGGTGGGGGTTGTGCTTACAGCCCAACACCGTGCAGGACGGTTGGCATTTGCCAGAGAACACCACGATTGGCAAAATCGCCACTGGCGCCCTGTGCTCTTCACAGATGAAAGCAGGTTCACACTGAGCACGTGACAGACGTGACAGAGTCTGGAGACGCCGTGGAGAACGTTCTGCTGCCTGCAACATCCTCCAGCATGACCGGTTTGGCGGTGGGTCAGTCATGGTGTGGGGTGGCATTTCTTTAGGGGGCCACACAGCCCTCCATGTGCTCGCCAGAGGTAGCCTGACTGCCATTAGGTCCCGAGATGAGATCCTCAGACCCCTTGTGAGACCATATGCTGGTGTGGTTGGCCCTGTGTTCCTCCTAATGCAAGACAATGCTAGACCTCATGTGGCTGGAGTATGTCAGCAGTTCCTGCAAGAGGAAGGTATTGATGCTATGGACTGGCCCTCCCGTTCCCCAGACCTGAATCCAATTGAGCACATCTGGAACATCATGTCTCGCTCCATCCACCAACCCCACGTTGCACCACAGACTGTCCAGGAGTTGGCGGATGCTTTAGTCCAGGTCTGGGAGGAAATCCCTCAGGAGACCATCTGCCACCTCATCAGGAGCATGCCCAGGTGTTGTAGGGAGGTCATACAGGCACGTGGAGGCCACACACACTACTGAGCCTCATTTTGACTTGTTTAAGGACATTACATCAAAGTTGGATCAGCCTGTAGTGTGGTTTTCCACTTTCATTTTGAGTGTGACTCCAAATCCAGACCTCCATGGGTTGATAAATTTGATTTCCATTGATCATTTTTGTGTTATTTTTTTGTCAGCACATTCAACTATGTAAGGAAAAAAGTATTAAATAAGAATATTTCATTCATTCAGATCTAGGATGTGTTATTTTAGTGTTCCCTTTATTTATTTGAGCAGTGTATATGAACCAGAGTTATTACACTGTTAGCACTGAGGAAGTGCGCCTTAGTAGGATGTTCCCTGTGTGCAGCTGAAACATTAACAACATTGTAATGTCTACTTCTAGATATTTTTTGTCTAGATCTGCCCTTTTCACCTCTACCATTGTAAATGGTGCATTCAACACATCATTTACATCATCCCTCCTATCCAGCACTCCAGGATGCTCCTCTCTTGTTCTCTCTCTCCTTGGACAAACGCTTCGACCATCATCTCTGCCATCTCCTCATTTTACGACCACATCCTCCCCAGTCGTCAACACTGGATAATCCCACTCCCTTCTGACCCCACTCATCCGCTTAATCATCCCCCACACTTCTCCCACTGGTGTCGTCCTTCCAATGGTGTCACAGAACCGACACCGACATGACCTCTTTGCCTGACGAATAGTTCTCACCAGAGCCTGAGCCTGCTTATACTGAATCTGATGTTGGATGTTGTGTCCTTTTCAGTACTCTAAATGCCCTGTTCCTACTCCTCACCATTGCCCCACACTCCTCCGTCCACCATGCGACTGCTTTCCTCCTCCTCCCTGAACTCTTAGGTATCGCCTCAGTAGCTGCTCCCACTAACGCTATTCTCACCCAGGTATTCATACTATCCACTTCCCCTCTCAAATCCACCCGAGTCATCACCCGCTCACTTAACTCCTGAAACTGATCCCACTTTGCCCTTTCAAACACCCACCTGCCTACCCCATCCACTGACACCTCCACCTCCCTCTGGCCTACTGTGCATACTATGGGGTAATGATCACTCCCTACTGTTGACTCCTCCCATTCCTCACACTCACAGATTACTGCCATCACATGAGATACCAGGGTTAGGTCCATTGCAGACTCTTTCCCTTTAACTACTAATGTGCTTCATTTTAAGAAATTATACAATTGTTTTACAACCCTATTTTAAAGCTTTTAAATGATATCAAACTCAACCGTTTATCTTTTCCAGTGATAAAAACATGGATGTCACATAATATGGTGGGGTATGCAAAAAGGGTCTACTTTAAGCACCTTTATCTCATAAATGTTTTGGTATTCAGGTAAAAAAAAATGTTTACTTTCTGGACACTTTTTCCATGGCCAAGCATGTGCAGTATACTTTCTTCTTTTTTTTTAATATCAAAAGGAATGCTGTCAAAAAGTCTATGAATTTAAATAGATTTCCCCTGATACATTAACTCCCTATAGCTTTATTTGACAAATTTAGTCAGCTCATGGATCATAAAAAAAAAAAGTCATTTGTGTTTTTAGGAAAATGAGAGATCACCAAGTCGGAATGGAAAAAGAAAGGATGCAACATCCGAGAGCAACCAAGGTAAGTAACATGACAAACTAAGCCACATCATAGGGAATTACCAGCACCTAAGAAAGGCATACAGTGTGCACTCCTTCGACCTCTCTCTTCAAACAAGCTGTTTTTGCCCACAGGTTTGATGCTGACTGGATGTTTTTTATTTGTCGCAACATTCTCGGTAAATCCTAGACTCTGTTGTGCATGAAAAGCCCAGGAGTGCAGCAGTTTGAGATATTGGATCCGGCAAGCATGGCACCGACGATTATGCCACGTTCAAAGTCGCTTAGGTCACTCGTTTGGCCAATTTTAAGGTTCACTCGAACAGTGGATGCCTTGATGCCTGTTTGCCTGCTTTATATAGCAAGCCATGGCCAAATGACTCACGGTTTGTAGGGCGATTCATTTTCGTGAATGGGATGGTGTATCTAATGAACTGGCCGGTGAGTGTATAATTTCAATAATTGCGCAAACTGAAAGGCTGGCCACAAACAAACAAATACCGGCTCAGTACAACAGTGGTGTGCCGAACGGCAACTTGGAACACACAACTCGTCCGTTCTTGTCATGGATGGCTATTGCAGCAGACGAACCCGGTGTGGTCGAAACGGCTCATTTTGAGGAGTGGAAAAACATTTCCTGGAAAATGACAGTGAGTTCAATTTACTTGAGTGGCCTGCGCAGTCCGCAGACCTCAACCCAATAGAGCATCTTTGTGATGAGATGGAACGAGCTGCTGGCATGTATCGCCGTCCAATCTGCAGCAACTGCGTTATGCCATCGTGTCAGCATGGACCAACATCTCTGTGGAACATTTCGACACCTTGTAGAATGCCCCAAATAATTCAGGATGTTCTGGAGGAAAAGGGGGGCCAACCAGGTACTAGATGGGTGTACCAAATAAACTATTTGGTAAGTGTATATTCATGTACTGTGGTTCTCTATTAGCGGATGGGCTGGTCTTATCTGCTTTGCTGAAAAATTAGCTGCTCGGAGCAGACATCAACAAAGGACCCCCAGACAGAGGACAAACAGTTGCAGTCCTCCACACCAGAAAATATGAGTCTCTTTGGTGTAAGAATGTCTCACTGTATCTCTCATTTCCAAGCTACATGGAGTTATTTGGAGCAAGGTCTGACCCAAATCTATCTTTTATGTGCAGTACTCTCTCAGTGCTTAGAGATCCACACTAGATGAGGACAACAGAATGTCTCTCAACTTGCTGTCAGTAGTAAAAGGGGAATGGATCAAATGGCAGCCTCTCTGTAAAGATGCAGAGTGGTTACTGTTAACTACAAATCAATGTTAATTTCATTTGGTTTGTTTTGTGTCTTTGCAGTCAGAAGTTTCTACTGTAACCCTGGAAGCTGACTCGTACAATCACAAAGATTCCATTCAAGGTCTTGGATGCTCCAGAACTACAGGATGACTTCTACCTCAACCTCGTGGACTGGTCTGCTCTAATGGTGCTAAGCAAGCTTGGGCACTTGTCTATCTCTGGAGTGCCTGTTCATTTCTATACAAGCCCCCAGAAGTGCATTGATTTATTTTTCCAGGTAACCTGTCTGTGTGATTTAGCAGTGGAGGGAGATTCTGTTACATCCGTGGGCTGGTCAGAGTGAGTAAATTCAACTCCATATAATCTGCAGTTTGTCAGTCCCACCATAACACCTTTTACATCTGGTGTTTTTGTGTGGTTTGCTGACTCTAATGCTGTGTGTTCCTGATTTAGGGGCAATCATGTGGCAGTCGGGACTCACAAAGGCTACGTACAGATCTGGGATGCAGCAGCTGGCAAAAAGCTTTTTACACTAGAGGGACACACTGCTAGAGTTGGTGATCATTCAGGGGGGAAAAACACCCTTCTGTGGAAATGTACATTATAGATGTTGCATATTGGTTGTTCATTTCATCAGTCTCTTTGGCATGGAACGCAGACCAGTTGCCATCAGGCAGTCGAGACCTCATGATCCTGCAGATGATTCGCACATACCTCTCCAGTCTGAGCGTCGGTTGCAGGGTCACCTGCAGGGGGTGTGTGTGGTCTGAAGTGGAGTACAGAGAGCCATAGCCGCGGGAAGTAGTGCCACAGCACCCATTGATAAATCAAAATAAATACAATTATAAACATTTTAAAAAGGAATAGACTAATGATGGAATGCCTTGAATTCATCACAGGACATTCATCAACATAATGCAAAAATAATGAACCAACATGGACACGGCATCTTACCATAGAGGAGGAAAGAACTGTGGAAACAATTGAAACTGGACCATTAACAGATTTTTTTCTTTTGTCATCAATGTTTTTATTAGATTTTTTTTCAATTCTTGTCCAGTTCAATTTACAGTTTTGATTTTTCCATGTCTATGATGAAACTGTGTTAAAGGAGGGTTAAGATCTAAACTTTGAGTTGATGATGTTACAGTCAGGTCTTATTTATTTGCCATTTAAAAATATATATTTTATTGTTGTATGGACTTGGGCAACATGCATAATATAATGGGACAATCATGGAAGTCCAGTTTCTTTAAATTGCTAGTAAACATGTCAAAGCACTACATTGAATATAGTATGTCGTAAAAAACTAAACTAAAATGTGGGGAATTAACAGAATGTATACAAATCAACAATAAGACTATTGGCAAAACATGTCTAGTGTTTTCATTTCCACACACAACTACTTATACATATCATTTTCTTTCTTCTGTAATTTCAAGTAATTGTCATTTGTCAATCTCAACAGCCATCTGGTTTTGGCCTATATAGATATTATTTGCCATAATATGTACATATTTATATGGAATGGAATAAGCAGATTTATCTAAATATATGACACTGAGTATAATGTTGACTTTTTATTGAAGGAAGTGGAGTGCATGCAGGCTGTGATCCCTTTTCCTTTGACAGTTCTGTTGTAGATCGTTGCACGTTCTGTTGATCCTATAAAATAGCAAACGTCACCGGATATGAGAAAAGGGCCAACTGAAGGAGAAGATTCCCGGTGTATGTGATGCTCGTCGTTTGGTGTGATGCAGAGAGAGTGGAGAAATAAGTCATTGTCTGTTATTTTGAGTTTTGATGTTGAGTCTTTGCCTGACAAAAGTGATGTTAGGATATATAATTTATCCTGTACAAGCTTTTGTACCGAACACATTACGTTGTTACAGGTGTCAAGCTTATGGGCATGTGACAGCAGTGTGTAGCAGGGATGTTCCTAGGTGTGAGAAGAGTGCAGAAGGACAAGAGAAAGGACTGTGTAGCATTGGGTAAAGTAGTGGTATCTGTTGATTTTAGGGGTGCCCATGGGGTTGGGGCTCAGAAATGTCCTGTGCGAGAGAGGCAGGTTGAGGTTTCCAGGGTTAGAGTAGTGCAGAAGTTGTCATATGCCAAGGCAGTGAAGAAAGTAGAGGAAGACGGGTCAAGGATGAGGGATCCTGAGAGGAGTGGTGTGAGTATTAGATCTGTACCAGTACAGAGGGATAGGCCGTCAAGTGATATATGTTTCAATAAGATTAGATTTTTAGCATTTATAGCAATGGTTATCAACTGTACTGCAGGAATGTTGCAGACAATTGAGGTTGTGGTGGCAGCTGCAGAGAAGTATTTGGTTGTGTGAGACTTGACATCAGAAGAGTAACAGGGTGCGTTAAGTGGTGGTGTCCCATCCCTTTAAGTTGTTTGCATGAGGTAGTAGTAAATAGATTTAAATAAATCAAAATCAAATCACATTTTATTTGTCACATATGCCAAATATCTAATTTATTAGTTCCACCATCCACACATGCAATGACATCTCCTGGTTTCAATGATGTTTCTAGAGACAATATCTCTCTCTTCATCACTCAATACCTAGGTTTACCTCCACTGTATTCACATCCTACCATACCTTTGTCTGTACATTATACCTTGATGCTATTTTATCGCCCCCAGAAACCTCCTTTTACTCTCTGTTCCAGACGTTCTAGACGACCAATTCTTATTGCTTTTAGCCGTACCCTTATTCTTCTCCTCCTATGTTCCTCTGGCGATGTAGAGGTGAATCCAGGCCCTGCAGTGCCTAGCTCCACTCCTATTCCCCAGGCGCTCTCTTTTGATGACTTCTGTAACCGTAATAGCCTTGGTTTCATGCATGTTAACATTAGAAGCCTCCTCCCTAAATTTGTTCTATTCACTGCTTTAGCACACTCTGCCAACCCGGATGTTCTAGCTGTGTCTGAATCCTGGCTTAGGAAGACCACCAAATATTCTGAAATTTTAAATCCAAATTACAACATTTTCAGACAAGATAGAACTGACAAAGGGGGCGGTGTTGCAATCTACTGCAAAGATAGCCTGCAGAATTCTGTCCTACTATCCAGGTCTGTACCCAAACAATTTGAACTTCTACTTTTAAAAATCCACCTCTCTAAAAACAAGTCTCTCACTGCTATAGACCACCCTCTGCCCCCAGCTGTGCTCTGGACACCATATGTGAACTGATTGCCCCCCATCTATCTTCAGAGCTCGTGCTGCTAGGCAACCTAAACTGGAACATGCTTAACACCCCAGCCATCCTACAATCTAAACTTGATGCCCTCAATCTCACTCAAATTATCAATGAACCTACCAGGTACCCCCCCAAAGCCTTAAACACGGGCACCCTCATAGATATCATCCTAACCAACTTCCCCTCTAAATACACCTCTGCTGTCTTCAACCAAGATCTCAGCGATCACTGCCTCATTGCCTGCATCCGTAATGGGTCAGCGGTCAAACGACCTCCACTCATCACTGTAAAATGCTCCCTGAAACACTTCAGCGAGCAGGCCTTTCTAATCGACCTGGCCGGGGTATCCTGGAAGGATATTGATCTCATCCCGTCAGTAGAGGATGCCTGGATATTTTTTTTAAATGCCTTCCTAACCATCTTAACCATGCCCCATTCAAGAAATTTAGAACCAGGAACAGATATAGCCCTTGGTTCTCCCCAGACCCGACTGCCCTTAACCAACACAAAAACATCCTATGGCGTTCTGCATTAGCATCGAACAGCCCCCGTGATATGCAGCTGTTCAGGGAAGCTAGAAACCGTTATACACAGGCAGTTAGAAAAGCCAAGGCTAGCTTTTTCAAGCAGAAATTTGCTTCCTGCAACACTAACTTAAAAAAGTTCTGGGACACTGTAAAGTCCATGGAGAATAAGAACACCTCCTCCCAGCTGCCCACTGCACTGAAGATAGGAAACACTGTCACCACTGATAAATCCACCATAATTGAGAATTTCAATAAGCATTTTTCTACGGCTGGCCATGCTTTCCACCTGGCTACTCCTACCCCGGTCAACAGCACTGCACCCCCAACAGCAACTCGCCCAAGCCTTCCCCATTTCTCTTTCTCCCAAATCCATTCAGCTGATGTTCTGAAAGAGCTGAAAAATCTGGACCCCTACAAATCAGCCGGGCTAGACAATCTGGACCCTTTCTTTCTAAAATTATCTGCCGAAATTGTTGCCACCCCTATTACTAGCCTGTTCAACCTCTCTTTCGTGTCGTCTGAGATTCCCAAAGATTGGAAAGCAGCTGCGGTCATCCCCCTCTTCAAAGGGGGGGGGACACTCTTGACCCAAACTGCTACAGACCTATATCTATCCTACCATGCCTTTCTAAGGTCTTCGGAAGCCAAGTCAACAAACAGATTACCGACCATTTTGAATCTCACCATACCTTCTCTGCTATGCAATCTGGTTTCAGAGCTGGTCATGGGTGCACCTCAGCCACGCTCAAGGTCCTAAACGATATCCTAACCGACATCGATAAGAAACATTACTGTGCAGCCATATTCATTGATCTGGCCAAGGCTTTCGACTCTGTCAACCACCACATCCTCATCGGCAGACTCGACAGCCTTGGTTTCTCAAATGATTGCCTCGCCTGGTTCACCAACTACTTCACTGATAGAGTTCAGTGTGTCAAATCGGAGGGTCTGCTGTCCGGACCTCTGGCAGTCTCTATGGGGGTGCCACAGGGTTCAATTCTTGGACCGACTCTCTTCTCTGTATACATCAATGAGGTCGCTCTTGCTGCTGGTGAGTCCCTGATCCACCTCTACGCAGACGACACGATTCTGTATACTTCCAGCCCTTCTTTGGACACTGTGTTAACTACCCTCCAGGCAAGCTTCAATGCCATACAACTCTCCTTCCGTGGCCTCCAATTGCTCTTAAATACAAGTAAAACTAAATGCATGCTCTTCAACCGATCGCTACCTGCACCTACCCGCCTGTCCAACATCACTACTCTGGACGGCTCTGACTTAGAATACGTGGACAACTACAAATACTTAGGTGTCTGGTTAGACTGTAAACTCTCCTTCCAGACCCATATCAAACATCTCCAATCCAAAGTTAAATCTAGAATTGGCTTCCTATTTCGCAACAAAGCATCCTTCACTCATGCTGCCAAACATACCCTTGTAAAACTGACCATCCTACCAATCCTCGACTTTGGCGATGTCATTTACAAAATAGCCTCCAATACCCTACTCAACAAATTGGATGCAGTCTATCACAGTGCAATCCGTTTTGTCACCAAAGCCCCATATACTACCCACCATTGCGACCTGTACGCTCTCGTTGGCTGGCCCTCGCTACATACTCGTCGCCAAACCCACTGGCTCCATGTCATCTACAAGACCCTGCTAGGTAAAGTCCCCCCTTATCTCAGCTCGCTGGTCACCATAGCATCTCCCACCTGTAGCACACGCTCCAGCAGGTATATCTCTCTAGTCACCCCCAAAACCAATTCTTTCTTTGGCCGCCTCTCCTTCCAGTTCTCTGCTGCCAATGACTGGAACGAACTACAAAAATCTCTGAAACTGGAAACACTTATCTCCCTCACTAGCTTTAAGCACCAACTGTCAGAGCATCTTACAGATTACTGCACCTGTACATAGCCCACCTATAATTTAGCCCAAACAACTAGCTCTTTCCCAACTGTATTTAATTAATTAATTAATTTTGCTCCTTTGCACCCCATTATTTTTATTTCTACTTTGCACATTCTTCCATTGCAAAACTACCATTCCAGTGTTTTACTTGCTATATTATATTTACTTTGCCACCATAGCCTTTTTTTGCCTTTACCTCCCTTCTCACCTAATTTGCTCACATTGTATATAGACTTGTTTATACTGTATTATTGACTGTATGTTTGTTTTACTCCATGTGTAACTCTGTGTCGTTGTATCTGTCGAACTGCTTTGCTTTATCTTGGCCAGGTCGCAATTGTAAATGAGAACTTGTTCTCAACTTGCCTACCTGGTTAAATAAAGGTGAAATAAAAAAATAAAACAGGTGTAGACCTTATAGTGAAATGCTTACTTACAAGCCCTGAACCAACAATGCAGTTAAGAAAATACCTAGAAAATGAAAATTAAGAAAAAAATAAGAGCTAAGAAAAACAAATAATTAAAGAGCAGCAGTGAATAACAATAGCGGGGCTATATACAGGGGGTACCGATACAGAAGCAATGTGTCAATGTGCGGAGGCACCGGTATCGAGGTAATTGAGATAATTATGTACATGCAGACAGGGTTGTTAAAGTGGCTATGCATAGATAATAACAGAGAGCTGTAGCAGCATGGGGGGTGCAAATAGTCTGGTTAGCCATTTGACTAGCTATTCAGGAGTCTTATGGCTTGGGGATAGAAGCTGTTTAGAGGCCTCTTGGACCAAGACTTGGCACTCCTGTACCTCTTGCCGTGCGGTAGCAGAGAGAACAGTCTATGACTAGGGTTGCTGGAGTCTTTGACGATTTTTAGGGCCTTCCTCTGACACCGCCTGGTATAGAGGTCCTGGATGGCAGGAAGCTTGGCCCCGGGGATGTACTGGGCCGTTCACACTACCCTCTGTAGTGCCTTGTGGTCGGAGGCCGAGCAGTTGCCATACCAGGCAGTGATGCAACCCGTCAGGATGTTCTTGATGGTGCAGCTGTAAAATCTTTAGAGGATCTGAGGACCTATGGCAAATCTTTTCAGTCTCCTGAGGGTGAATAGGTTTTGTCATGCCCTCTTCACGTCTTGGTGTGCTTGGACCATGTTAGTTTGTTGTTAATGTGGACGCCAAGGAACTTGAAGCTCTCAACCTGCTCCACTATAGCCCTGTCGATGAGAATGGGGGCGTGCTCGGTCCTCTTTCTCCTGTAGTCCACAATCATCGCCTTTGTCATGATCACGTTGGGGGAGAGGTTGTTGTTCTTGCACCACATGGTCAGATCTCTGACTTCCTCCCTATAGGCTGTCTCATTGTTGTCAGTGATCAGGCCTACCACTATTGTCATCATCAAACTTAATGATGGTGTTGGAGTTGTACCTGGCCGTGCAGTCATGATTGAACAGGGAGCACAGGAGGAGACTGAGCACGCACCACTGAGGGGCCCCCGTGTTGAGGATCAGCGTGGCGGATGTGTTGTTACCTACCCTTACCACCTGGGGGTGGCCGGTCAGGAAGTCTAGGATCCAGTTGCAGAGGGAGCTGTTTGCTCCCAGGGTCCTTAGCTTAGTGATGAGTTTTGAGGGCACTATGGTGTTGAATGCTGAGCTGTACTCTATTAATAGTATTCTCACGTAGGTGTTCCTTTTGTCCAGGTGAGAAAGGGCAGTGTGGAGTGCAATAGAGATTGCATCGTCTGTGGATCTGTTGGTGCGGTATGCAAATTGGAGTGGGTCTAGCGTTTCTGGGATAATGGTGTAAGCCATGACCAGCCTTTCAAAGCATTTCATGCCTACAGACGTGAGTGCTATGGGTCAGTAGTCATTTAAGGCAGGTTACTGTTCTTGGGCACAGGGACTATGGTGGTCTGCTTGAAACATGTTGGCATTACAGACTCAGACAGGGAGAGGTTGAAAATGTCAGTGATGACACTTGCTCGGAGTACCCATCCTGGTAATCCGTCTGGCCCCGCGGTCTTGTGAATGTTGACCTGTTTAAAGGTCTTACTCACCTCGGCTGCGGAGAGCGTGATAACACAGTCGTCCGGAACAGCTGATGCTCTCATGAATGTTTCAGTGTTTCTTGCTTCGAAGCTCGTCTGGTAGGCTTGTGTCACTGGGCAGCTCTCGGCTGTGCTTCCCTTTGTCGTCTGTAATAATTTGCAACCCCTGCCACATCCGGCAAGCTTCGGACCCGGTGTAGTACGATTCGATCTTAGTCCTGTATTGACACTTTGCTTGTTTGATGGTTTGTCGGAGGGCATAGCGGGATTTCTTATAAGCTTCTGGGTTAGAGTCCCGCTCCTTGAAAGCGGCAGCTCTACCCTTTAGCTCAGTGCGAATTATGCCTGAATCCATGGCTTCTGGTTGTACGTACAGTTACTGTGGGGACGACGTCCTCGATGCACTTATTGATAAAGCCAGTGACTGATGTGGTGTACTCCTCAATGCCATCGGAAGAATCCCAGAACATATTCCAGTCTGTGCTAGTAAAACAGTCCTGTAGTTTAGCATCTGCTTCATCTGACTACTTTTTTATAGACCGAGGCACTGGTGCTTCCTGCTTTAATCGTGTAGTGGGGTGGTGTTATTTTTATTTCAAAACATTTAGTTTTGTTTTTTGGGGGGTAATTGTTGTGTTAGATGGTAGGGTATTTGTTATTTTTTCAAGCAAAGTATAAGGGAGTTGTACTCCAGTCTAGTAGGCGGCGGTAATGCAACATATTGGATGCCAACCACCGTTAAACCTCATCGAATAAGTCACCGGATATGGTGCAGAGCGAGCGGGAAGTTGAACCATTTGTAAATTACTGGCAGAAAAGTATTTTATGGGAAATCATAACAAATGACTAACAGAGCAAAGACGAACTTTTCTTGTGATATTTTTGACAGTCATACACTTGAAAACAAAGTACTTAGCCTGCTTACCATTTATTACAGGCACCTGGCAAGCTAACATATGTACGTGATTAGTATTCGTTTTTGGCGAGCTTTCTTGTAGATACGGGCAGCCAGAGCCATTTTATTTAGAATAAATAAATACGTTACCCTTCCAACGTCGTTAGCTAGATAACGCCTCGCTAGTTTCGACTAAGGTAAGGATGGGGGACAGGACCCTCCTGCGGGAACTAAAGCGGTGGGCGATTGAAGAATTTAATCTACCACCCCAAAGTCTCCCAAACGACAACTACTTTAAAACGTAAGTAACGACGTCATTCATCAATGTCCTATGCCGTGCTACTTTTTGGCCTTGTTGAGCTATTCCTAATTGATTTTTGTTGGGAACCATTAATATAGTTGTCTAGCCAATTAAACTCAACGATTTACGATTGTTCTGTGTAATTGCGGCCTATTTGGGTGCTGAAATCATTTTTTCGGCGTTCCCGTCTGCCCACACTATTCGCCACACTACCATCGTGAAGTTTAGTTGGTCGACTAATAGCTAGCTAACGTTAGCTATTTCACAGCTACAGCTTTCCATAGCGACCGTGGCAGACTAAGTTAACTAATATGGACAACCAGTGAGTTAACACAAGTATATGGTTTGTTTTGATTCAGGTTATGTGTTGGCCCAGGAGCCTCAATATGGAGATATGTCACACAACATGTTTTCAATCAGAGGTGGGTATGCAGACAGGTTTTTACAACATGTGTCTATACTTCGTTGGTCAACGATGACTTTGTTTTGTAATAAGTTTGCTTTTCCAATATCTTGATGTAATTCCTTTCTCTTTGCAGGAATGTCAGGGTTATGCGTGGAAATCTTCAGTGGTATCCTTTGGTTTTGTTCTCTTGATCTATGTACAACGGTTAATTTCATTGTCTTGGGAGATGAAACCGACTCTGTTGTCAGGGTAACTGCCTCATTTCTCTGATACCAATATGACTCTCACAGGTTTTGTTCTATGGACATTTGTACAAGGGCATTTCCATGTAAAAGGACCCATGAGCTCCAACATGTGAAGTTCAAAGGAGCATATCAAATTGGGTGTCAAAGGAAGAGCTAAAGTCTATATTTTTGGGCAACGGAGGCATAGGTACATTTTAAAATAATTTTACATCTTAAAAATTACACATAAGCAAAGACTATGATTTCTTGATAAACATGGAAAATGGGTCTTGCAAAACATCCACCAGAAATGGTTTCAAAAGTTATCAGAAATGCATAGAAACACAAGTAAAGACCACTGGCAGCTAATATCAACACTTATATTTAGTTTTGGAGAAATTGTTTACCTTTTTTAAGTTGAAGAAATATTTCCTTGTGCATTGTAATTCTGTCACCAAAAACCCACGCATATTAAGTAATTTTATAATTTCTCTCCCTTATGAGGAGGGAGGATAATGAAAGTTCACAGATGTAACAAGTAATGATAGACCTGCCAATTAGTTCGTGATTTTGCTGATATTTCTTTGTGATTTTATTAAGTGATTCAAATGTGTATTTCCTGGAATTACACACAAATCAGTAATGCAACTGAATTGGATACAATGGGGAAATCATAATAGTCAGAAACCACAGATGGGTCACCTGCCATTGTCCCATCTTACATGGGCATACTGTTATGTTCAGCTGATAACCTTTCTGTTGTCTGGCATTTTAAACCAAGTCTGGACAGCCTTTCTCTCACTCTCCAGTTAATGTCACCTCTGTCAGCTCTTACTGACACATACCCGTGATAACCCCTCTCTTTCCATTTACTGTGACCAGCATCCTCACCCACTGAGCACTGACTGACACCGGACGTTAATGGACGTTAAAATTTGGTCAGTCCACCCTGGCCTTGATGTTAATATCCAAAGACGGACGGACTGGACCAAATCTGAACCTATCATAGACTTGTCACAAGTTTGGATTGCACAGTACAGTGAGTAGAGCACAGTAGAGTACAGTATATTAAACTACTGAACTGTACTGCATGTACAGAATCCTAGTCTGCTGTGCTGTATTGTACTGTGCTCTGCTGTGCAGCACTGTCCATACTTGTGAAACATGAGAAATTACATTCATATCTAGAAATATGCATTTGTGTTGTACAGATCAGGGAGTCATTATGTAATTTCATAACCGTAATTCCGTTACCGGGTGTAAATCCACTTAATTTACTGTAGTTTAACCAAAAGTTAAAAAATATATATTAAAAATATTCCCCCAATCTCAAGGTACCATGTCATAGCTGACCCTCCCCAGAGTTTTTGGAAAATGTGGTCACATAAAAACATGAGGAAGATTACCATAATTCCAATAACAAATTTCACATCTTTACGGTTCAATCACAAAATAATTTTGGTAAATTTGTTCAGTAGAAATGGTTTAAACAGTCCTTGTGCATAGAGTTGTATGGTTTAACTTTGAAATCAGGCCTCGAGTGGCGCAGTGGTCTAAGGCACTGCAGACCGGGTTCATTCCCAGGCTGTGTCACAACCGGCTGTAACCAGGTGGCGCACAATTGGCCCAGCGTCATCTGGGTTAGGGGAGGGTTTGGCTGGTGGGACTTGGCTCAGCGCGCTCTAGCAACTCCTTGTGTCGGGCCGGGCGCCTGCAGGCTTATTTCGGGTTGTCAGTTGAACTGTGTTTCCTCCAACACATTGGTGTGGCTTGGCTTCCGTGTTAAGCTGGCAGGTTTTAAGGAGCATGGTTTGGCGGGTCATGTTTCGGAGGACGCATGCTTCGACCTTAGCTTCTCCCGAGCCTGTTGGGGAGTTGCAGCGATGACACAAGATCGTAATTGGCTCTATGAAATTGGGGTTGAAAAAGGGGAAAAAATACAAACAAACAACTTTGAAATCAATGTTTTTTGGTTTGGCATAAATTTTAAAATGAATAAAAATGAGTTCATGCGTAATTCCGTTACCATGGAATTTCCCACAATCCTTTCCTTGACATTGTGATCTCTCAGGTACAAAGTTCTACAAGATAAGGAGGTACACCCAATATTTCGTAACAATTAGCTAGATAATTTGATATATAGTGTATTCAGAACATTTGACTTTTTCCACATTTTGGTACATTACAGCCTTATTTTCTTCAAGCCACACACAATACCCTATAATGACAATGCAAAAACTGAAATATCACATTTACATAAGTATTCAAACCCTTTACTCAGTACTTTAAGCACCTTTGGCAGGGATTACAGCATCGAGTCTTAGGTAAGACGCTACAAGCTTGGCACACCTGTATTTGGGGAGTTTCTTACATTCTTCTCTGCAGATCCTCTCAAGCCCTGTCAGGTTGGATGGGGAGTGTAGCTGCACAGCTATTTTACGGTATCTCCAGAGATGTTCGATTGGGTTCAAGTCCGGGCTTTGGCTGGGCCAATCAAGGGCATTCAGAGACTTGTACCGAAGCCACTCCTGCATTGTCTTGGCTGTGTGCTTAGGGTCATTGTCCTGTTGGAAGGTGAACCATTGCCCCATTCTGAGATCCTGAGTGCCCTGGGGCAGGTTTTCATGAAGGATCTCTCTTTACTTTGCTCCGTTCATCTTTCCCTCGATCCTGACGAGTCTCTCAGTCCCTGCTGCTGAAAAACATCCCCACAGCATGATGCTGCCACCACCATACTTCACTGTAGGGATGGTGCCAGGTTTCTTCCAGATGTGACTCTTGGCATCTCAGGACCCGTGTCAAATCTTTTTAGTTTCCTGGGGAGGAATAGGCTTTGTCGTGCCATCTTCACGGCTGTCTTAGTGTGTTTGGACCATTCTAGTTTGTTGTTGATGTGGACACCAAGGAATTTGAAGCTCTCAACCTTCTCCACTACAGCCCGTCGATGAGAATGGGGGCGTGCACGGTGCTCCTTTTCCTGTAGTCCACAATCATCTCCTTAGTCTTGGTTACGTTGAGGATAGGTTGTTATACTGGCACCACCCGGCCAGGTCTCTGACCTCCTCCCTATAGGCTGTCTCTTCGTTGTCGGTGATCAGGCCTACCACTGTTGTGTCGTCTGCAAACTTAATGATGGTGTTGGAGTTGTACCTGGCCAAGCAGTCGTGGTTGAACAGGGAGTACAGGAGGGGACTGAACACGCATCTCTGGGGAGCTCCAGTGTTGAGGATCAGCGTGGCAGATGTGTTGCTACCTACCCTCACCACCTGGGGATGGCCTGTCAGGAAGCTCAGGTTCCAGTTGCAGATGGTGTTTAGTCCCAGGTTCCTTAGCTTAGTGATGAGCTTTGAGGGTACTATGGTGTTGAACGCTGAGCTGTAGTCAATGAATAGCATTCTCACATAGGTGTTCCTTTTGTCCAGTTGGGAAAGGACAGTGCAATAGAGATGGCATCATCTTTGGATCTGTTTGGGCGGTATGCGAATTGGAGTGGGTCTAGGGTTTCTGGGATAATGGTGTTGATGTGAGCCATTACCAGCCTTTCAAAGCACTTCATGGCTACGGATGTGAGTGCTACGGGTCTGTACTCAATTTGGCAGGTTGCCTTTGTGTTCTTGGGCACAGGGACTATGGTGGTCTGCTTGAACATGTTGGTATTACAGACTCAATCAGGGACATGTTGAAAATGTCAGTGAAGACACCTGCCAGTTGGTCAGCACATGCCCGGAGCACACGTCCTGGTAATCCGTCTGGCCCCACAGCTTTGTGTATGTTGTCCTGTTTAATTAAAGGTCTTACTCGCGTCGGCTACGGAGAGCTGATGCTCTCATGCATGCCTCTGTGTTCCTTGCCTCGAAGCATAGAAGTGATTTAGCTCGTCTGATAGGCTCGTGTCACTGGGCAGCTCGCGGCTGTGCTTCCCTTTGTATTCTTGAAAGCGGCAGCTCTACCCTTTAGCACAGTGCGAATGTTGCCTGTAATCTACGACTTCTGGATGGGGTATGTACGTAAAGTCAATGTGGTGACGACGTCATCGATGCACTTATTGATAAAGCCAGTGATTGATGTGGCGTATTCCTCAATGCCATAGGAAGAATCCCGGAACATGTTCCAGTCTGTGATAGCAACAGTCCTGTAGTTTAGCATTTGCTTCATCTGACAGCTTTTTTATAGACCGAGGCACTGGTGCTTCCTGCTTGTAAGCAGGAATCAGGAGGATAGAGTTGTGGTCGGATTTACGAAATGGAGGGCGGAGGAGAGCTTTGTACGCGTCTCTGTGCAGGTGATCTAGAATTACAGGTGATCTAGAATAATTTTCCCTCTGGTTGCACATTTAACATGTTGTTAGAGATTTGGTAGAACTTATTTAAGTTTCCCTGCATTAAAGTCTCCGGCCACTAGGAGCGCCACCTCTGGGTGAGTGGTTTCCTGTTTGCTTATTTCCTTATACAGCTGACTGAGTGCGGTCTTAGTGCCAGCATCTGTTTGTGGTGGTAAATAAGCAGCCACAAAAATTATAGCTGAGAACTCTAGGCAAGAACTCTATAGCTGAGAACTCTAGTCAAGTAGTGTGGCCTGCAATTTATCACAATATCCTCTACTTCAGTTGAGTAAAATCTAGAGACTTTCATGTACCAGCTGGTGTTTACAAATATGCACAGACCGCCCCCCCCCCCTCGTCTTACAGGAGTATGCTGTTCTATCCTGCCGGTGCAGCGTATATCCCGCTAGCTGAATGTCCATTTCGTCATTCAGACACGATTCTGTGAAATGTAGGATATTAGTTTTTGATGTCCCGTTGGTAGGATAGTCGTGATCGTACCTTGTCTAATTTATTGTCCAATGATTGCACGTTGGCGAGTAATATTGACGGTAACAGCAGCTTTCCTACTCGCCTTCTGTGGGTCCTTACGAGGCATCCGGCTCTTCGTCTTCTGTACCTGTGTCGCTTCCTCTTGTGAATAACTGGGATGTCGGCCCTGCTGGGTGTTTGGAGAATATTATGTGAGTCTTGCTTGTTGGTGAAAAAATATTTGTCTAATCCGAGGTGAGTGATCACTTTCCTGATATCCAGAAGCTCTTTTCTGCCGTAAGATACGGTTGCAGAAACATTATGTACGAAATAAGTTACAAATAACGCAAAAAAAAAACATAACAGTACAATTGATTGGGCTCCCTGTCATGTGCCTTTTACTAAGAAGTGGCATCTTTCTGGGCACTCTACCATAAAGGCCTGGTTGGTGGAGTGCTGCAGAGATGGTTGCTCTTCTGGAAGTTTCTCTGATCTCCACAGAGGCACTAGAGCTCTCTGAATGACCATCAGTTTCTTGGTCACCTCCCTGACCAAGACCCTTCCCCCGATTGCTCAGTTTGGCTGGGCGGGCAGCTCTAGGAAGACTCTTGGGGGTTCCAAACTTCGTCCATTTAAGAATGATGGAGACCCCTGTGTCCTTAGGGACTTTCAACGCTTCAGAATATTTTGGGGTACCCTTCCCCAGATGTGGGCCTCGACACAATCCTGTCTCGGTGCTCTACGGACAATTCCTTTGACCTCATGGCTTGATATTTGCTCTGACTTGCACTGTCAACTTATATAGATAGGCGTGTGTGCCTTTCCAAATTATATCCAATCAATTGAATTTACCACAGGTGGACTTCAATCAAGTTGTAGAAACATCTCAAGGATGAATGGAAACAGGATGCACCTGAGCCTCAGAAAAGGGTCTGAATACTTATGTAAATAAGGGTTGTTGTTTTTTATACATCTGCAAAAATTTCTCAACTTGTTTTAATTTTGTCATTATGGGGTGTTGTGTGTCAAAATAATGTAATGTAACTGTGTAAAAAATCAAGGGGTCTGAATACTTTCCTAATGCACTGTAGGTACAGTATCACCATTTTTAGACTGTCAGTTAGCATTATGTTTTCTGTGTGAACATAATTTTTATTACATTATGTATTTGTGTGCAGTTAAAAAAGGTAGCGGGGCAGAGTGATGCTGCTAAGCGGCTTGAGCTTCAGGAGCAGATAGAGGAGCTGAGAGCTGAAATCAACCACCTGGACTCTCAAATCAATGGGACTGAAGCACAGCTAGTTACTGAAGGTTAGCCTTTTAACAAATAGGCATACAGTGGGGTCTGAAATAGGCAAAAAATGTCTGTAAAAAATGTATAATTCAAATACTGAGCTATGTTGTATGCTCTAAAAAAATTGGGAAATTATATTACACAACTACAATTGCTCAAAGATTTTGTAACAAGTCATATTTTCTTTCTCTAAAAGGTAGGGGTCAAAATTGACACCTCTGTTTTCAATACCTTTCATAATCTCACCTTGTGAAGATGACGTTACTGAGCCTATTTGAGTTGTTTGTCACTTTTGATCATCTTTATCAAGGGTGTCAATACTTTTGGAACCCACTGTATAATTTGGTTTTCCACATCCTAAATTGTGCATGGTTTGTATGCTGATATGTTGATGCCCCCTTTTGCTGTGACATGTTGTGCTGTAACGTTTCTTTTGTATTGAGTAGAAGAGTCCATTAACTGGAGCTGGGGAATGGTGGAGGAGAACCAACGCAGGGAGCTGCTTTTACAGGCCTTTAAGCAGCGCTGCATGAATGAGCGCCAGGTTCTCTCAGAGGATACCCGCAAGATCAGTGGACACTCCCAGGTTCTGGAGCAGCTGTCTAGGTGTGCTTGCTAGAGCCTCTGTTTACCCTTACCATTTCTTAACACACTTATACATACATTCTAATGCCGCAAACCCAGCCCAAATCCATTCTTTGCTTTTGGTGTGTTTTGCAGGAAGGCAGAGTTGGAGGTGGTGTTTGGAAATGAAGCCTCCAATAGCAGTGGGGACTATCTCAACCCAACAGGAGCAGAGCCTCAGGTTCTGGTAAGTGATTTTACTTAATGTTTTATGATGATGCTTTATAAGATATTATCTGTGATGGTTTTGTATTGGACTAATCGTCTTTCTCTTCCTCCTTAGCGTAATGTGAGAGAGCTGTGTGATGAAAGACTCCTCTTCTTCCAGTCTTTACAAGAGAGTGAGCTGAAAATGGCATCCTCCACTGCCACACAGTAAGAATTATCAGATGGTTTATATAGGAACCAGAGTCATCCATGGCATTCTTCTATTGCTAAATCATCATTGACTCTCTGTCTTCAGCTTGACTCGTGAACAGAGAACTGCAGTATTTCAGCATTGGTTAAGTGCTGTGGAGGTAAGTTTCATTGTTTGCATCTAGTTAGTGCCTTCGGAAAGTTTTCAAACCCCTTGACTTTTCCCACATTTTGTTATGTTACAGCCTTATTCTAAAATTGATTAAATTGATTTTCCCCTCATCAATCGACACACAATACTCCATAATGACAAAGCGAAAACAGGTTTTTAGAAGAGATATCACATGTACATAAATATTTATACCCTTTACTCAGTTGACTCGAATCACTCCTGCGTTGTCTTGGCTGTGTGCTTAGGGTTGTTGTCCTGTTGGACGGTTAACCTTTTTTATTTAATTTTACCTTTATTTAACTAACTAACAAATTCTTATTTTCAATGACGGCCTAGGAACAGTGGGTTAACTGCCTGTTCAGGGGCAGAACGACAGATTTGTACCTTGTCAGCTCGGGGGTTTGAACTTGCAACCTTCCGGTTACTAGTTCAACGCTTTAACCACTAGGCTACCCTAACACACCTTAACCCCACCGTAACCCCAGTCTGAGGTCCTAACCTGCTCCATAGCACCTTTCATCTTTGCCTCAATCCTGACTTGTCTCCCAGTCCCTGCCGTTGAAAAACATCTCCACAGCATAATGCTGCCACCATTATGCTTCAACGTAAGGATGGTGCCAGGTTTCCTTCAGACGTGACACTTGGCATTCAGGCCAAATAGTTTCATCAGACCAGAGTATCTTCTCCTGGTCTGAGAGTCTTTAGGTGCATTTTGGCAAACTCAAAGCAGGCTGTTATGTGCCTTTTTTAATGAGTGGCTTCTGTCTGGCCACTACCATAAAGGCCTGGTTGGTGGAGTGCTGTAGAGATGGTTGTCCTTCAGGAAGGTTCTCCCATCTCCACAGAGGAACTCCTAGAGCTCTTATAGTGTCTCGGAGCTCTACGGACAATTGCTTTGACCTCACGGCTTGGGTTTTGCTCTGACATGCACTGTCAACTGGGACCTTATATAGGACAGGTGTGCCTTTTCAAATCATGTCCAATCAACTAAATTTACCAAAGGTGGACTCCAATCAAGTTGTAGAACCATCTCAAGGATGATCAATGGAAACAGGATGCACCTGAGCTCAATTAAGAGTCTCATAGCAAAGGGTCTGAATACCTATGTAAGGTATTTCATTTTTTATATATATTTTAAAAAATGTGAACTATTTTTGCTTTGTCATTATGGGGTATTGTGTCAAAATTGCTGAGATGTTTTATTTAATCAATTTTATAATAAGGCTTTAACGTAACAAAATGTGGAAAAAGTCAAGGGGTCTAAAATATTTTCCCGGCGACAATGTACATAACGATCTGTTTCATATTTGCTTCAGTTGAGTGAGAATGGTTTTATAATGTTTATCTCATCAGGACTTGTTGCGATGCTATCCTCCAAACCAAGTGCTGTCAGCCTTGCAGTACCTGGCCTTGGGACAGGAAATTACATTGCAGGAGAAGCTTGCCTCATTGGATGTGGCTCATGATGTTGCCGCATTACGGTAAATTGTTTTTTTTATATTAAATGTGGCTGGACAAAAATCTGCATAGATTGGAATTAAAGGTCAAATGTATCTGTTTTGTTTTAGGTTTCGCTACGAGAGTAATCACCTGTTAGACATCTCGAAAGAAGAGAAAGAGCTACCACCCGTTAAGAGTCTTTTACAGGTGCTTTACACACTTCAGTTTACACTAAAATATCAACATGGGGTAAAGACACTGCATAGGCTTGAACAGTACTGTAGTTCACTGTTGCTGTAGTTGATATCTGTGTCTGATCCTTTTGCAGTCAGCCTGGGAGGAGGTGGAACAGAGTCTGATGGAACTGGCTCAAACGCGTTCACAAATTAAACAGCTGAAGACCCAGCTTCATGCCCGAAAGAATGAGGCAGAGTTGGAGCTGCTTGGCGGGGAGTCTCAAACCCAAGCCCTGGCGCAGTAAGTCTGCACTACAGATTGGCTTTTTTCACAACATTTTTGTTATGTCATTAATAAACTTGCTCAGCCTCTAATGAAGTCATGTCAATTCATCAAAATGCTCTGGTTTCTTTTCTCACATGTTTCCCTCCTGCCCAGGTCAGTGTTTGAGCTGGAGATGCAGTGTGTGATACAGGCAGCAGTGCGAGATGGTGTGCGAAACCAGTGTGTTGAAATGGAGCAACATGCCAGGGACAGACAGGAGGCCCTTCGCAACCTGCGGAGACAATGGCAGAGCATCACGGACTTCAGACAGCTTGTGGTGAGGAAATGTACTGTTTTTTTGCAGTCTGTATTTCTACCTTTGTCTTCCACACACAACACCACAGCATTTCACAATTGCCACATGTTAACCTAAATAAGTGTGACACACTTTTGTCATGTTTTTCTTCATAGGATGTCAGGCAGGAACAGACAAGGGGTCTGATCAAGGGGAATTCAACAGCTAAAACTGAACTGACTCGCGTGCACAAGGAGGTAGGCCCTCTATATGCTTCTGTGTACTCTAATGCATACTGTGTAAACAGTGGCCATCTAACTCAACCTGTTCCTCTCTTGTCTGACCCCAGATTGGCCAGTTTGTCCAGGGAAAACTGACTCCCCAGTTTGGTGAAGTTCTTTCAGCAGCCAATAGGCTTCGCAACTCTGTGTCCCAGGAGGCCAGACAGTTTGGAAACGTGTCACTAGTAACACTTGATCGCAGGCTCATTGAAGGGTAAGAGCTTCCCATTTGTTGGTGTTTGATGGGTGAGTTGACATCTTCTGATCATAAGGCTGACTGGCTCTTGTTCAGGCAAATGAGAACTAAGTGCACTCAGGCTATCCGGAAGGCCAAAGATATTTTTTTAAGGAGCAGTTCTCTCTGTGGGTCTAACCCCAAGAAGTTCTGGAAAATGGTTAAAGACCTGGAGAACAAACCCTCCTCCTCAGCTGCCCATGTCCCTTAAAGTTAATGATGTGGTTGTTACTGACAAGAAGCACATGGCTGAGTGCTTTAATCACCACTTAAATTAGTCAGGATTCCATTTAAACTCAGCCATGCATCCTTGCCCATCCAACATTTCCAGTGCAACTAGCCCTGATGCTCCTCCCTATTTTTTTTTTTCTCCTGCCCAGCTACAAAGTTTCTCCCTGCAGGGGGTCACTGAGTCCGGGGTGCTAAAGGCACTCCTTAAAATTGACCCCCAAAAATCATCTGGGTCAGATAGTTTAGACCCTTTCTTCTTTAAGGTTGCTGCCCCTACAATCTCCAAGCCTATCTCTGACCATTTTTAACCTGTCCCTCCTCTCTGGGGAGGTTCCCATTGCTTGGAAGGCAGCCACTCTTCGTCATTTATTTAAAGAGCGAGATCTATTTCTATTTTGCCGTGTTTATCAAAGTGTTGAAAAAACTTGTCAATAATCAACTGACTGGCTTTCTTTGTCTATAGTATTCTCTCTGGTATGCAATCTGGTTTCCGCTCAGATTATGGATGTGTCACTGCAACCTTAAAGGTCCTCAATGATGTTACCATTGCCCTTGATTCTATGCAATGTTGTGCTGATTTTTTTTTATTGACTTGGCCATAGCTTTTGATACGGTAGACCATTCCATTCTTGTGGGCTGGCTAAGGAATACTGGTGTCTCTGAGGGTTCTTTGGCCTGGTTTGCTAACTACCTCAGAGTGCAGTGTATAAAGTCAAAAAATCTGATGTCTCAGCCACTGCCTGTCAACAAGGATGTACCCCAAGGCTCCAACTTAGGCCCCATGCTCTTCTCAATTTACATCAACAACAGCTCAAGCTCTCTCATCCATTTATATGCAGATGATAGTCTTCTACTCAGCTTGCCCCTCCCTGACAAAGCTTTCTTAGTGTCCAACAAGCTTTCTCTGCCCTTAACCTTTGTTTTGAAGGTGTTCAGAACAAGGTTATGTGGTTTGGTAAGAAGAATGCCCCTCTCCCCACAGGTGTGATTACTACCTCTGAGGGTTTAGTGCTTGAGGTAGTCACCTCATATAAGTACTTGGGAGTATGGCTAGATGGTACACTGTCCTTCTCTCAACACATCAAAGCTGCAGGCTGAAGTTAAATCGACTTGGTTTCCTCTATCGTCATCGCTCCTCTTTCACCCCAGCTACCAAACTAACCCTGATTCAGATGACGATCCTACCCATGCTAGATTACGGCGACCATAATTTATAGATCGGCAGGTAAGGGTGCTCTCGTCCGGCTAGATGTTCTTAACCATTCAGCCATCAGATATGCCACCAATGCTCCTTATAGGACATATCACTGCACTCTATACTCCTCTGTAAACTGGGCATCTCTGTATACCCTTCAACACTGGTTGTTGCTTATTCATAAAACCCTCTTAGACCCCACTCCCCCCTATCTGAGATATCTACTTCAGCCCTCATCCTAGACATACAACACCCGTTCTGCCAGTCACATTCTGTTAAAGGTCCCCAAAGCACACACATCCCTGGGTCGCTCGTCTTTTCAGTTCGCTGTAGCTAGCGACTGGAACGAGTTGCAACAAACACTCAGACTGGACAGTTTTATCTCAATCTCTTAATTCAAATACTCAATCATGGACACTCTTACTGACAGTTGTGGCTGCTTTGTGTGATATATTGATGTCTACCTTTTTGCCCTTTGTTGTCTGTGCCCAACAATGTTTGTACCCTGTTTTGTGCTACAACCATGTTGTGCTGCTGCCATGTTGTTGCTAACATGCTGTGTTGTCATTGTAGGTCTCTCTTTATGTACAGTTGTGTTAACTCTTGTCGTGATGTGTGTTTATCCTATATTTTTATTTATTTTTAATCCCAGACCCCATCTCCGCAGGAGACCTTTTGCCTTTTGGTAGGCCGTCATTGTAAATACAAATTTGTTCGTAACTGACTTGCCTATTTAATTAAAATAAAGCATGTTTTTTGTCATTGGTCTGGCTGAGAAAAAATGCTCAGAGGGAGATTTTTCCGATGTTTAAATTCTGTCATCTGCTATAAATTTCAGCGAGCAGAGAATTCCAGCTGCGTGGTTATCTATCCATCGCTTGCATTCCTCGCCCTTCCACAATCTGTGTCAAAGCATGGCTTTTCCAATGTACAGGGTGAGTCTTAACAGATTATTCCATGACCATTTATGTACCTAGAGGTTTGCTTTTTGCTCTTATCCTGTTTATTTATATATTCTCTGTTTCTCTGCCAGGCCCCTGAGGAACTGTACTCGCAAGCTCTATCCCAGCATTTGGAGCTTCGCTTTCTGCGTCGTTTGCTGCAATTTCACTCCTCCTCTTTAGCAAATGTAGAGAAGCAAGGAGCGCTGCTACCTGCACCTGACCAACAAGGTACAGGTCTTCTATAGAGTTCAAAGCTGCAAACTAACAAATGGGATAGCTAGATGCCATTAAATCAGACTCCAATCACACTATCACTGCTCTTTACCTGGTTAACCATTCAGTTTTACATGTCTGACTGATATCTTCGTCTCCCTTTAATCTCCATTTTCTTTATTTCTTCTTAGCCCTCCTGCTACGTGTCCTGGAGGAAGATAAGGAGCTGCTTCAGTCTTTGTTACCCAGGGTTTGGGAGCTCACCCAGTGCTGCTCACAGGGCCTTTCTTACGGGAATCAGGTCAAGACAGCCATTTCCTATTGGTAAGTGTTCCCATCAAATCTTTCCCACATAGAGCTCCCTTTTTTATTAAACCTCAATATTATTCACCAGCTAGACGAATGACAATTCATGTATTTGTTCTGTCTCCAGGTGGGATCAGCCTTCTCAGTTTGCTCTGCCTGACATACGCAAGGGGGGACTGACTTTTCAGCAGTGGCTACAGAGGTGGAAATTTGCAGCCAAGGCTTCTTAATGAGTTCCATGGAAAATAGACAAGTGCATAGATGGACAACAATACTTGTCTAAAACTACAATTGTATTCCCGCTAAGGTTAATTTACTATATTGTTAGTTTTTCACGTCTCCTTTTTGCCATTCAATGTACACTACATTGCCAAAAGTATGTGGACACCCTTTAAAATTAGTGGATACGATTATTTTAGGCACACTCGTTGCTGACAGGTGTATGAAATCGAGCACACAGCCATGCAATTGCTATAGTCAAACATTGGCAGTAGAATGGCTCGTACTGAAGAGCCCTGTGACTTTCCAAAAAGTCATTTTTTCCCTTCATATTTCTGCCCTGCTATAGCTGCCCCTGTCAACACAGTGCTGTTATTGTGAAGTGGAAATGTCTAGGAGCAACAGCCCAACCGTGGTAGGCAACACAGGCTCGCAGAACAGGATTGGCGAGTGCTGAAGCGAGTTGCGCATAGAAATCGTTTGCCCTAGGTTGCAACACTCACTACCCGAGTTCCAAACTGCCTCTAGAAGCAACGTCAGCACATTACTGATCATTGGGAGCTTCATGAAATGGATTTCCATGGCTGAGCAGCCGCACACAAGCCTAAGATCACCAAGCGCATTGCCAAGCGTCGGCTGGAGTGGTGTAAAGCTCGCCACCATTGGACTCTGGAACATTGGAAACACGTTCTCTGGAGTGATGAGTCACACTTCACCATCTGGCAGTCTGACGGATGAATAACAATGCTACTTGCATGAAAGAATAGTGTCAAATGTAAAGTTTGGTGGAGGAGGAATAATGGTCTGGGGCTGTTTTTCATGGTTCGGACTAGGCCCCATAGTTCCAGTGAAGGGAAATTGTTACAGCAAACTATTCTGTGCTTCCAACTTTGTGGCAACAGTTTGGGGAAGCACTTTCCTGTTTCAGCATGACAATGCCCCCGTGCACAAAGAGAGGTGCATACAGAAGTGGTTGGTTGAGATCTGTGTGGAAGAACTTGACTGGCCTGCACAGAGCCCTGACCTCAACTCCATCAAACACCTTTGGGATGAATTTGAACTGCCCACCAGGCCTAATTGGCCAACATCAGTGCCCAACCTAACTAATGCTCTTGTGGCTGAATGGAAGTCCCCGCAACAATTTTCCAACATCTACTGGAAAGCATTCCCAGAAGAGAGGAGGCTGTTAGAAAAAAAGGGTGGGACTAACTCTATTAATGCCCATGATTTTGGAATGAGATGTTCGACGAGCAGGTGTCCACATAATTTTAGCTGTGCCGTGTATATCACAAGTAAATTGCTGTTGTCTTTATGCCATTAAATCAACTTTGCCTGCACTTTATCTTTTTCTTAGAGTTTGACTGTTAAACTCAATCACAAATGTAATCCTATTTGAACAAGACTGTTATGTTAGTAGTTATATCGTCAATACATACACAAAAGTAAATAGGAGTAGATTGTTGAAATAAATTCGCTTGTTATTCCATAAATAGGACCACTTTGTCCATGGTATGGTTTTTCTCAGTCTGGATGGTTGGAGTTGTATGAATACTTCTCAAATAAAATTGTATTCATCGGGTACACACAACAGATATAGTTTGTGCAGCGAAATGCTTGTGCTACCTCAAATTCACAGTACAATAAAACAATAAGTAATCGAATATGCATAGCTGATATGTACAGAATGTATAGAGTATGAATGTGCTATGCCAAGTATGTCTGTATTTACAAATAAAGTATCTAATACATATCCTGTGTGTATTGTAGTAGGCCACTAGCTATGTTAAGGTCTTGGTCTTCTGTGTGATGCGCATTGTTGGCACGCCCATTACTTTCCCTCCCGGTTGATTCTGTGTTGGTGAGTGGCAGGCCGTCAAATTCTGTGCTCGCATCTCAAACTATGCAAATAGACGCTTTAACATTCGTATAAATATTCAAGTTCTGCGTGCAACTTGTATACACTTCTGTAAAAAGGTTTCCTCCAGTCAGTGTGAAAATTTAACAAGGACTGTACTGTTGTAAGGAGGATGGAGAAAAATCCCTACTTTGCTCGTGAAGCTCCACCCGTTTCTCCATGCGTCTGCGCATTGGAATTTCTCTGACTGTGCTTCCGGACAAAGATGGTGGATAAATAAAGAGTTTTTACTCAGGCCGTTTGCCTTTGGAAGAAAACGGTCAGTTCTGGTCTGCTTAACGGGGTGGTTCTTCCATAGTCAACAATGCAATAGCAGCTGTGTCTGCTCGGTTTAGTTCCTTGACGGTAATGTATCCAGCAAAAATAAGGGAGTGGGGTGTCTCGCCGCTTCCTCCGTCTCTGCTCCCGGACGCCAAGACTGGCTGCACAGCTGCCGCCGAATTTAAAGAGACAGGCGATAGTTTATTTAAAATATCATAATCAGCAACCATTGTCTCAAAGCTTTTTTCAGAGGCTTCACTCTGACAGCGTACCAGCAGTAGTTACTTGTTGGACCGATAATGACTTTTAATCAAAGTCGCATCGAGTCGTAGCTTATTCCCATAATTGTTACTTGGCTGGATTTTCCTTATTTTGTTTCTGGCTAACGTTATCTACTAGCTAGCTAGCCAGCCAACTAAGGGTTGCTAGCTAGCTAGCTTCCGACGAAGGCAAGATTTTTGTCGGCTAGCCAACAACCAGATACCAAAGCGTATAATCAACCAAGTAGTGGCTGTATGTCTGTTACTATCTCCGGGATCATGGCGAAAATTCAGGCACACAGCAACACGAAACAAATAAACCAAATTCAAGACAAGGCCTATGTTGTACAAAAGCAAGTGCAACAACAGCACTTTCAAAAACTGAAGGTAAGAGACGGGAACAAAAAGGGAAAAGTCTTCCTCAGAACCATTTTGTGTTCGTCAGATATGGTCTTTCTCTTCACGCTCAGGAGTTGTTTGCTAGCCAGTTCACCATAAAGGTGTTGTGAATAGAATGTCGCATCAACAGTACTTTAGTGCAGGTTAACTGACGCCAGAACTTGGATTCTTCAATTGCGTTAGACACGATTTTAATAATCATTCATTGGGTCATCCAGATACAGCACAGTACAACATATATCTATGTTAGTTTCTTTGGCTGGTTAGTTAGCTACTTTCCATTGTTGGATAACTTTGGGCATCTGGGGTTCCTTGTTCACATTTTCTGCCCGCAATGCCAGAAAAAAAGTCACATTTAAGTTGTCTAGAATGGGATGGTGTTTGTTGGCACAAAATGGGAGACCTGTCTTTAAATACGCGCTATTGCTTGCTAGCTGGTTTGTAATCCGACAACTAACTAACGTTAGGCGACATACAGTAACGTTACTCGTTTGATAACTTGCCAGCTAGTTTATGAGTAGGGGTTTCTCAATACGCCATGCTAACGTTAGATATTGTATTGTTTATTCGTATTGCTGATTTTAAAATCGATGATCATATGCCGTACAGAACCATCGGTTTTGTTAGCTAGCTAACGTTAACCATGCAGTTTAACTACGTTTTCCTTGTTGACCAGATTTTAGCTACAATGCGTCCAAGGTGTTCCGATGTGATATAGCTAACACAGCCCCCCCAAAAATGTAATCTCTTCCTCAGCCTAGTTAACTGCTTATTGTTTGCAGTGTAACTGCAAATGGTGTTAGGGAGTTGGATGGATAGCTAAATGAGTTATGGTTAAGACATCATACCATAAATTGTTCAGCTCATGACTTCATTGAGGAGCAACATAACTCATTTCCCCCTGTTTGTGAATGTGTAATAACAGTGATAAAATCACTCACACGCTAGCATTCTTGTTGATGATCGGTCTTTAACCTGGAACCCTTAATATCTAGCATCTTATGGAGAGAAAAAAAATAACATTTTTATATGCTCTGAGTTTTCATTTGGTTTCACACCATTCTCTTTCCCTTAAGGTTGAAGATGCCCTATCATACCTGGACCAAGTCAAAATACGATTTGGGAATGACCCTGGAATATACAACAAATTTCTTGACATAATGAAAGAATTCAAATCACAAAGGTATAGCATTTCCGTTTGCCATTTCTTGATACATACAGTATATATTTTTTTATACTGTTGAAGTTACTCTTAAATTATGTTGGGAAGCATATTTTCTCGTTTAAGGTCACTTCCTCTGTTCCTACGAAATTAGCTTAAAATCTTTCTCTCCTTCATAGCATTGACACACCGGGTGTTATAAACCGTGTGTCTCAGCTCTTCCATGGCCACCCGGACCTCGTCTTAGGATTCAATGCCTTCCTGCCCCCAGGGTATCGGATAGAGATTCCCAAGAATGGTGTGGTTTTCCTCCAGTCCCCATTCTCTGCCCAGGTGGGTCCCACTAAATGTGTATTGATTTTGGTTTGCATTAAACTCTAATACTGGCTGCCTATGCACAACATTTGTAACTCAATTTTATTAATCAACCATTATACCAAGTACTGGTAGTAGGCCTATATATAAGTGGAGTTTGCCACAACCTTTCCACCATAGCAGACCACACTGGTCACACATGATGGATGTTGTGAAGTTAATTTATGTTAACAGTAAGTGCCCCTTTTTGGTAGGTGTCCCCAGGTCAGGGGAAGAGTATGACAAGCCCTGCTGTGAGTGCCACAGGTTCATCTGTTGCTGAAGTTGGATCTGCCCAAAGTGAAGCTGTGGCATCGCCTGAAAGCATCTACTCATCCTCAGGGCCCCCAGAGCCTCCCAGTAGACTGTCCTTGCCACTCCCCAGCAGAGAGAGCCCATCCCAGCCACAGTCCTCCTCAGTGTCCCCCCCTGCCTCAGAGCCCAGCCCAGTAGAATTTGACAGTGCTATCAGCTATGTCAACAAAATCAAAAACCGCTTCCTAGACCATCCAGAGATCTACAGATCCTTCCTTGAGATACTACACACTTACCAGGTACACTGTGTCATCAATATGGTAATTGATTTGTTTTTCTGTCAATTGAAAACAATATATTAGTTTGATATGTGATGTCTGAAGTCTTTAAGTGAAGTCTGCTTAAAGTTAAGTTGTTTGCTAGCATCAAGGCTACTTTAAATTGTAGCAGATTAGTGTGTATCATATCATGATTTCTCCGATGGAATAATTCTCTGTTTTTGTCTTTTCAGAAAGAGCAGCTTGAGGTCAAGGAGAGCCGGGGTCATGGTAGTAGTGGAATGACAGAGGATGAAGTTTTTTCAAAAGTGGCCAGCCTCTTCAAAGGCCAAGAGGACTTACTGGCTGAGTTTGGACAGTTCTTACCAGATGCTAAGAGATCACTGGTCAGTATTTTCCCCTTTCTGAGAGCATCCTGCCCATGGTCATTTTCTGTGATCAGTTCACTTTCAGTGCAATTTGTGTTCCTACATTGTTGTCCTTTCAGTTCACTGGCAGCTCCCTGACTGGGAAAGACCATCTGAAGAGGGCAGAGGACGAGGACATGAGCAAACAGAGCAAGAAGAGACCCAGGCCCATGCTGCTGCCTCACATGACACCGCTGCTCAAGGTCTGGACTTAATCACACATTTATACAAGTCACTATTTTCCTAGAAGACCTATACTGTATGTGATTGGTTATGTTTTTTTGTTTTTTAGAAAAAGATGAAGTTTTCATGCTCCAAAGACCAGTCCTTTGCCTCAGTTGGGAAGCATGGAGTCTTGCGGGAGTTCACATTTTTTGACAAGGTAATGCCCAGGTGTCCGCGTTGGAATTATTCCATCATGTGTTTTGGCTGTGACAAATATCATGAAAGCCTTGGTCACCAATGACGATAATAGTGTTTTGATTTGTTGCAGCTTCGCCGTTTCTTCAAAAGTCGGGAGGTATACGAGAACTTCCTCCGCTGTATTGCTTTGTTTAACCAGGAAGTGGTTTCGGGAGCAGAGCTGCTGCAGCTTGTCACTCCCTTTCTGGGGTAAGTGGATTGTGGGAGATTTCAGAGAGAACGGTCACAGATGTCTTTCTCAGTAAATAAATGCATAATGATATTATTGTACTGTATGAAGGGCAGTATGTTTTGCCAAGTCTCCTCTTGAGCCATTCATTAATTTGAACATGTTCATTATTTCCTCCAGGAAGTTTCCAGAGCTATATACCCAGTTCAAGTCTTTTCTGGGGGACAAAGAGCTCTCTCATTCAGTGTCTGGCCTGTCAGACCGATACATGGAAGGAGGTGGGGGCAGGGAGGTCGACTATGCCTCTTGCAAGCGCCTGGGATCCAGCTACAGAGCACTACCCAAGACTTACCAGCAGCCCAAGTGCAGCGGTCGCACTGCTATCTGCAAAGAGGTGCTCATAAATGAAAGGAGTTGTGTGTGTATGTGTGTGTAAGATTTGCCATTCCAGCACCTCTGATTTCTATATCAAGTGTTTAGCCCTTTTATGAGTCTAGTTGGAGACACTACAAAGTTGTAACTATTGTTCCAATAGCTGTGAATCTACTTCCATGCATGTCTTGTTTGAGCTGCTGCATTCCAGGGCCTTGTGATTTTCCACATTTATTCAGATTTAATCTTAGCTGACGCTTTTATTTTGATATCTTTATCAGGAGGTTGAGGATGGGCTAATTATTGCAGATCAATCAGAATTGAGTGTCCGTTTTTTTGTTTTTCGCCCATCAACGACTTCTGGTTGGCATCAATGATAATGTTCTCAGTTGTGTTGACAATTAAAATAAAACTAAAATGGTGTATTTCCAGGTGCTGAATGACACCTGGGTTTCTTTCCCCTCGTGGTCGGAGGACTCTACGTTTGTGAGCTCAAAGAAAACTCCATATGAGGAGCAGCTTCATCGCTGTGAGGACGAAAGGTTTGAGGTGAGTAAGCCGAGATGTCAGAAGTACTACTACAGCCACCAACTACATGCAAACAGACTGTTCTCCCTTATCTACCCAGAGCATCACTGCAGAATCACCTTTGAGGACCTAGTTATTTTCCTGTTTCCTCCAGTTGGATGTGGTCCTGGAGACTAACCTGGCCACCATCCGGGTCCTGGAGAGCGTTCAGAAGAAGCTGTCCCGTCTGTCGCCTGAGGACCAGGACCGCTTCCGTCTGGACGATTGTCTGGGAGGCACCTCTGAGGTCATCCAGCGCCGAGCCATCTACCGTATCTACGGCGACAAGGCCCCTGAGATTATAGAGGGGCTGAAGAGGAGCCCTGCTACTGCCGTGCCTGTGGTGCTCAAGAGGTCAGGGTACACACACGTACACATGCAGAGATTTGACCCAAATTACTTGACCGATGTGAATCTCTCTGTGTGTGTTAATTCTTTGATGTCCTCTCTGCTGTGTCTGTAGATTGAAAGCAAAGGAGGAGGAGTGGAGAGAAGCCCAGCAGGGCTTCAACAAGATCTGGAGGGAGCAGTATGAGAAGGCCTACCTCAAGTCCCTGGACCACCAGGGGGTCAACTTCAAGCAGAATGACATGAAGGCCCTTCGATCCAAAAGCCTGCTCAATGAGATTGAAAGTGTTTATGATGAGGTGTGTACTCTGACTCAATCCACTTCCTTTGTAGTTGCCCGACCGATCCATTAAAGGTTCTTTAGAAAGGAGATGTTCTCCTATGTTGTCTAACCTGTGCGTTTGTCCCCTTCAGCGTCAGGAGCAGAGCACAGAGGAGGGGGGCGTGGGCCAGCAGGGGCGTGACGGGAGCAGCGCGCCAGCGGTCAGCGATCCCCACATGGTGTTCACCTACGAGGACAAGCAGATCCTGGAGGACGCCGCCTCTCTCATCATCTACCACGTCAAACGCCAGCCCACCATCCACAAGGACGACAAGGACCACATCAAGCGCATCATCCAGCACTTTGTCCCCGACCTCTTCTTCTCCCGCCGCGGCGAGCTCAGCGAGACGGAGGATTGGACGGACGAGGAGGTGGAGGAGAGAGGAGACCGGGGAGGAGGAGGATGTGGCAGTATACCAGGAGCCGTAGCAACATCAGGCAGTCAGCAACATCAGCATCAGCAGCAGAACGGGGAGTCGAGGCGGCGGCGCTGCGCCTCTCCCCAGACAGTGGAGCTGGGTGTAGCCTCGTCCCATAGCCTGACTCCAGTGGGAGGGGAGAAGGTGGACCTAAGAGACCCTGAGGCAGAGCACCAGAAGGAGCTGGACGGAGTCTACAACCTGTTCTTCGTCAACAACAACTGGTACTTCTTCCTGCGGCTTCACCAGACCCTGTGCCAGCGGCTGCTGAGGGTGTACCGGCAGGCGGAGAGGCAACTGCTGGACCACCGGGCAGAGCAGAACCGTGAGAGGCTTCTAATGGCCGAGTGCCGGGACCTGGCCATGGAGCTCCGCCTCAAACAGCCCAGTATGAATCTCTCAGATCTAACGTCCTTCATATCTAGTAGCCTGCCTTTGTTTGTGTATCTGTGTACAGGAGAGGGAACATTGGGCTCAAGTTTGCCATGTTTTTTTTAGAGGGAAGTTCTGTAGCTAGCTAGTGTCTGTTCAATGACCTGTGAACTTGCTCTACAGGTGAGGTAGAACTGGAGGAGTACTACCCAGCGTTCCTGGATATGGTGCGCAGTCTTCTGGATGGGAACCTGGAGTCCACACAGTATGAGGACACATTGCGGGAGATGTTCACCATCCACGCCTACATTGGCTTCACCATCGACAAGCTCATCCAGAACATCATTAGACAGGTCAGTGGTGTCTCTAGTTGCCCGTTTTCATAATCTACAGAACCAAATGCATATCCGTTAACTGCCTATTCATTCTTTACCTCAATAATATAGCGATCCTGAAGTGTTTGATTGTTCTCAGAATGCATGTCATTTCTCTCTCTCTTCCTGCAGCTGCAGCACCTGGTGAGTGATGAGGTGTGTCTTCAGGTGGCTGAGCTGTACCTGGCCGAGAGGAAGAGGGGCGCGGCGGGGGCTAACCTGTCGTCCCAGTGTGTGAGAACAGCCTGGGAGACCAGCTACCAGTGGAAGTCGGAGAGGGTCATGGCTGAGGAGAACTGCTTTAAGGTAACGGCCTGCCCTGGGAGGACAAACGCTGAGCCTTGTATATGTGAAGGTATATTTTACTTGGTTGAAGTAGGATGGTTTTGCTCATAGTTGGTAGGAGTTCAGCTGCTGCTTGTTGTAATAGAGATTTTGTGCATTCTGAAACCATTGATGTTTAATGGCTTGCTGGGATGTGAATTATTTTGTAGGTAATGTTCATTCAGAACCAAGGCCAGGTGACCTTGACCATTGAGCTGCTGGACACAGAGGAGGCCCAGGCTGATGACCCATTGGATGTACAGGTAAAGAATCGTACGGACAGTCGCACTTTTAGCACCTTTAGAATGTCATAGTATTCCCTTTTGGACATGAACATAGACTGGCCTTGTATGGCAACCTGCCGTACCACAAGGTGGTGGTATTCAAAGTTGGGGTTGGGAACGGCAGTGGGGTCGCCCCCCCCCCTCACACACAATTTTTTATTTTTATTGACTGGAGGTCTCAATAGGTCTTCAGTGGCTGGAACCAAAAAGTAAGAGTACAGATTATTGTATTGGACAATATACAAATGTTTTTGAGAAAGATAATTTAAAAAATAAAATGTGATAAAGTACATTTATTGGTTTATTTTGATGAGAGATTAAAATGTAATAAATTGAAGGGTACTTCTAGATGTAAAAATATACAGATTTTAAGGATGTCATTCTTTTTTTGGTGGGGCCGTGAGAAATTATTGCAAAAAAAGGGGGGTCCCCTGATATTCTGGTGGAAAAAATTGGGGTCCCCGCTAAATAGTTTGGGAAACCCTGCTTTAGGGCAGTGATATTTAAACTCCCCCCTGGGGGCACATTTTGGTTTTTGCCCTAGTACTACACAGCTGAATCAAATAACCAACTCATCAAGCTTTGCTTATGATTGAGTATATGGCCTTTTGTAATGGTATTGTTTTGATATGGACACATCTCTCTCCTTGTCCAGTGCCTGTCCAGCTATATGGAACAGTTTGTAGGGACAGAGTCAACGCTTTGCTCGCAGAACAAAGGCTACTTTTTCAAACCGGTATTTTTGCCCAGGTAAGTGAGAGATTCACGCAATTAACTTTGGTTGTGATGTCCATATATTGACCGTCATATGATGCCACCTGAATTCCCGAGACGTTACACGGCAATCCTGCGTCTTCACATTTTGTAATTTCACTGCCTTAACTAATGATTGTCAAAAGCACTGCAGTGCAGATAGATTGTTTCTGCTTGCCATAACAGCCAAGCACAAAATGAGTCCAAGCATATCAGGCTCTGATTTGAATATTACTGTACCTTGCTTCACTGTGGTCCTCTGTTTGAACCACAGTATTTTCCCTCTGATATACTCTGACTGTCCCCTGTGTGTGTGTGTGTGTGTGTGTGTGTGTGTGTGTGTGTGTGTGTGTGTGTGTGTGTGTGTGTGTGTGTGTGTGTGTGTGTAGGAACCTGAGGCACTTCAGACGCTGGCAGGTGCGCCAGGTGGAGGCGATGCGTTGCAGACGGGAGTGGCACAGACAGCTGGGAGTGGAGAGTGCTGGCAGTCTGGACTGCCGCTTTAAACTCAACACCCACAAGATGGTGTTCGTCATGAACTCTGAGGACTACATGTACCGCCGGGGAGCGCTGGTCAAAGCCAGGAAGGTAGCTACGACCAATTTATGTCTGGGATTGCACGTGTGTGAGTTGAAGAGAAGTTAAGGTGGGCATTGAACTAGAGAAGGGACAATATTTCTATAAAGGTATTTATAGTTATAGCTGCTTCCAACATGTTTAAAGTGTTATGTCTTGTTTTGGCATCAGTTATACATCGTCATGGCACTCGTCATCCAGTGCTTCCACTGTGCAATGTTGTCCCTTTTAAGGCACTGTCTGTTGGTCTGACCATGACAGGCTCTTCCCCTCTGTCTCTCTCCCCCAGTCCCAGCACAGGGTTGCTGTGAACCAGCACGAGCGCTTTGACAAGTGGCACCAGGGCTGGCTGGTGGAGCACGTGACCCCGGCGGCCGAGCGCTCGGTCCACGACTGGCTCATAGGTGAGGAGGAGGAGGACATGATCCCCTGCAAGACCACCTGCCTCAACACACAGGTCAAAGGCCTGCCTGTCAACAGATACCAGGTGCATTACAGTAGGAAACCTCCCTCTCCGTAGAGGCCACACACACTCACTACACACACATGGAGAGAGACTGAGAGACAGGGGCATCCTGGGGGAATCCAGCATGGAACACAGGAGATCTTCACCTGACTCAGCCACGTTGCTTCTCTGTTCACACAGTCCGCAGTGCAAGCAGAGGGACGGGAGATTAAAATCATTGAGTTTGTTTCAGAAATGTGAATGTCTCTTTTTCTAAGTCCGTTGTAGTTTTTAGCTTCTGAAGCCAGAGGGCCTTTGTTTGTATATGTTTATACTGAAGTACTGGGAGAAATGGTTAGAAAAAATGTGTCATACTCATGTCTTTTGTACAGTAAGCTCAACTTAAGTAATTGCATTACTGTATGTGCATATACAACTGTACACATTTTATATATGCATTTACATGAATATGATGAATGAAATTGAACATTTACATGGATCTAAGTGTTTGCTGGCATCCCAATTCTTTATTTTTTTCGGGTCATTTCCTTTTTGTCTTGTGACTAATCTAAAAATGGATGATTTGCCAGGGTGACGAGTGCTCACAATTGATTCAATTGTGTTAATTTTACGGAACATTTGGAATTATGTATCATATTCATGATTTCATCATTTTGCATACTAAAATAAACAAAATCAGTGTTAAAAAAGAATGTATAACATTTATCCTGTCAGTTATCATGAAAATAAACAACCTAGTTGTGAATTCCTAAACTGCCTGGAAAAGCCTGGTCTTTTCTTTCATTTGATTGTGTTGGGCTGATGAACTTAAGGTATGGGAGTCAAACATTGCATCTGTACTTTCCTTCCAAAGAACTTGCAAACAAAATTCCTCACCCGAGTATGTTTATGTTCAACATTAGGAGATCTCGGTACAGACAAGTATTTTTTTCTTATTATTACTCTGTAATGGAAGAAATAAAAAAGCCAGAGCCAGGGTGACAGTTTTAAAAATAAACGTGGTTTATAAAACCCAGATATGACAGGATAACCAAAGTGTATACAGAAATACAAATGAGACCATCGTAGTACACCGTTATACACAACATTTACAAACCACTCTGTCAAAGGGGGATTGTAAGACATTTCCTTTTGTCTCTTTTAAAACACAAGCACATCTGATCTATCGTTTTTCATAATGTAATCAAAGTACATCTAGTTACTATAGACACCGTTACGTCTTCCACTTTTAGAAAGAAAGGGTACAACATCAAGAAGGAAGTAAAGATGCAGAGATATCAAACACTTAAAATCGTGGGATTTTGCAAGCAGTGAAATCAGCAAATCATTGAGTGGGATATTTTGATGTCAGGGCTTGGTTATCATTCAGGTCTTACAAAGTAACCCTCTGTCAAAGGGTTATCACTTTGACCATCTCTTTGTCATTAGACATTGGTCAGTTTTATAAATTAGTGAATAACTGTTAGTCGGTCATACGGTGCCTTTGGGACATATTCACACCCCATGACTTCATTTTGTTACGTTACAGCTTAATTCTAAAATGAATACAATTTTTAAAAAACATTTAAATTAGCAATCACATTTACATAAGTATTATTAAGACCCTTTACTTTGTTGAAGCACCTTTTGGCAGCGATTACAGCATTGAGTCTTCTTGGGTAAGAGATGCTACAAGCTTGGCATACCTGTATTTGGGGAATTTCTTCTTTGCAGATCTTCTCAAGCTATGTCAGGTTGAATGGGAGAGCTTTGCTGCACAGCTATTTTCAGGTCTCCAGAGATGTTCAAGTCCGGGCTCAGGCTGGGCCACTCAAGGACATAGAGAGACTTGTCCTGAAGCCACTCTTGCGTTGTCTCTGCTGTATGCTTCGGGTCGTTGTCCTGTTGGAAGGTGAACCTTCGCCCACAGTTTGAGGTCCTGAGAGCTCTGGAGTTGGTTTTCATGAAGGATCTCTCTGTACTGTGCTCTGTTCATCTTACCCCCAATCCTGACTAGTCTCCCAGTACCTGCCGCTGAAAAACAACCCCACAGCATGATGCTGCCACCACCATGTTTCAACGTAGGGATGGTGACGCTTGGCATTCACGCCAAATGTTCAATCTTGATTTCATCAGACCAGAGGATCTCGTTTCACATGGTCTGATAATCTTTAGGTGCCTTTTGGCAAACTCCAAGTGGGCTGTCGTACCTTTTACTGAGGAGTGGCTTCAGTCTAGCCGCTCTACCATAAAGGCCTGATTGGGCTTGTGCTGCAATGATTGTCCTTCTGGAAGGTTGTCCCATTTCCACACAGGACCTCTAGAGCTCTGTCAGAGTGACCATCGGGTTCTTGGTCACCTCCCTGACCAAGGCCCTTCTCCCCCGATTGCTCAGTTTGGCCAGACAACTCTAGAAAGAGACTTTGGTGGGTACAAACTTCTTCAATTTAGGAATGGTGGCCACTGTGTTCTTGGGGACAACCTTCAATGCTGCAGAAATGTGTTTGGACCCTTCCTCAGATCTGTGCCTTCGACACAATCCTGTCTCGGAGCTCTAATTCAACCTCATGGCTTGGTTTTTGCTCTGACATGCACTGTCAACTGTGGGACCTTATGTCCGGCATGTGTGTGTCTTTCCAAATCATGTCCAATCAATTTACCACAGGTGGACTCCAATCAAGTTGTAGAAATATCAAGGATGATCAACGGATACATGATGCATCTGAGCTCAATTTCGAGTCTCATAGCAAAGGGTCTGAATACTTATTTACACAAGGTATTACAGTTTAAAATTTAATACATTTGCAAAAATTGCTACAGTTGTTTTCGCTTTGTCAGGTATTGTGTGTAGGTTTTAGAATAAGGCTGTAATGTAACAATGTGGAAAAAGTCAAGGGGTCTGAATACTTTCCGAAGCCACTGTATATGCCTTGTTCTAAAATAGATTATATGGTTTTCTCAATCTACATGCAACACCCTATAATGACGTACAGCATCCTGTTTCCATTGATCATCCTTGATGTTTCTACAACTTGATTGGAGTCCACCTGTGGTAAATTCAATTGATTAGAAATTATATGGAATGGCACACCTTTCTGTATAAGGTCCCACTTTTGTCGGCACAGATCTGGGGAAGGGTTACCAAAATATTTCTGCAGCATTGCAGGTCCCCAAAAACACAGTGGCCTCCATCATTCTTAAATGGATAAGTTTGTAACCATCAACTCTTCCTAGAGCTGGCCACCCGGCTAAACTGAGCAATCAGGTTAAAAGGGCCTTGGTCAGGGAGGTGACCAAGAACCCGATGGTCGCTCTGACAGAGCTCCAGAGTTCCCCTGTAGAGATAGGAGAACCTTCCAGAAGGACAGCCATCTCTGCAGCACTCTACCAATCAGTCCTTTATGGTAGCGTGACCAGATGGAAGCCACTCAGTAAAAGACAAAAGGCACCTAAAGGACTCTGACCATGAGAAACAATATTCTCTAGTATGATGAAACCAAGATGGAACTCTTTGCCCTGAAAGCGTCACGGCTGGGGGAAACCTGGCGCCATCCCTACGGTGAAGCGTGGTGGTGGCAGGCAGCATCAGTGTGGGGTTGTTTTTTAGCGGCATGGACCAGGAGACTCGTCAGGATCGAGGCAAAGATGAATGGACCAAAGCACAGAGAGATCCTTGATGAAAACCTGCTCAGGACCTCAAACTGGGGCAATGGTTCACCTTCCAATAGGACAACGACCCTAAGCATAAAGCCAAGATGACGCAGGAGTGGCTTCGGGATAAATCTCAATGTTGTTGTGGCCCAGCCAGAGCCTGGACTTGAACCTGATCGAACCTCTCTGGAGACCCTGAAAATAGCTGTGCAGAGATGATCCCCGTCCAACCTGACAGACCTTGAATGGATCTGCAGAGAAGAATGGGAGAAACTCCCCAAATGCAGGTGTGCCAAGCTTGTAGCGTCATATCCAAGAAGACTCGAAGCTGTAATCGCTGCCAAAGGTGCTTCAACAAAGTACTGATTAAAGAGTCTGACTACTTTATGTAAATGTGATTTAAGGTAGAATTTAAAAAATAAAATAAAAAATTCGAAAATGTATAAAAACCTGTTTGCTTCGTCATTATGGGGTAATGTGTGTAGCTTGATGAGGAAAAATAACTATTTTAGAATGAGGCTGTAACGTAACAAAGTGTCAAATGGAAGTGGTTTGAATACTTTCTGAATGCACTGTATGGAATCAAGAATGATCAGAACAGCTAGAATAATCAGTGTTCTTCATACAGTGAAAAATAAATAAAGATATGTACAGTGGAAAACAAAACCAGCATGCAGGCAAGACAATCGGTAGAGCGATACTAAAGCAATCACGAAGTTGGAGGGAGAAGTTTTTGCTCTCTGACAAGAGGACAATGTTGGAGGGAGGTTTAGATGAGATTAAACAGTGTGTATTTGTGTTTTGTGTTGCTTTAAAAGGCCTGAAATGCAAAAGCTACAAGGAATGTAAAGGCATCCTTGCAGCAGTGTTTTTTGGTGGAAAGGCTGGTTGACTGGCCTGTTCAGTAGTTATCGTATGGGAAGAGAAGAAAGTGGGAGCAACTATACTTACAACAAAGAGGACGCACTCTGTAGTTAGAATAATTGAATTGTGTGTTTTGTGATAGTGGTATTAATGACGTACCAGACGCCATGGCACATCCCTAAGTGCCATATGTCTTTCTGACTACAATCCTCACCACAATAAGAAATATATCTCAAAGGCACAAGCCATTGTATGTCATTCTGCTTGTTGATGGCACTTTTAAGCATTTGTAACACATTTTGTAGCCTATGGACTTTGCAATTTACACAGATTTTGTGCTGGGTCCCCAACCGTAATTTATCATTAGACACGTCCATAGTCTAAACAATAAAGACGAGCTCGTGCTGATCAACTCATGGCTACTGCATCATGTCAACAGCTAAGCCACAGAGTGAGAGAGACAGGATTTCACACACTGGGAGGGGAGAGAAACAGGTAGTGACACTTATCCTTCCTTAGAAAAGCCAGAAAGCCCACAGAAAGGGGCTCATCCACTTTCAGAGTTACAGCCGATAAAGATTGTGCTCGCAAATAATATTTGTCTACAAGTAAAGCATGCATGTGACAAACTAGACAAACAAAAAGAGCGCTAACAGTTGTACAATTTCCATGGTGTTATTTTTCTTGGCAAAACCAAAATTCACTAAGTTATAAAAAGTACATTAAAGCAAACATTACAGCAAAATCATGAGCTTTGTTGATAAGTGCATTGCCCAAAAAAAAACAAGAGAAACTGACATGTACTGTAGAATGAGTTGGTAACAGAAATCACCCTCACCTTCAACAGAATGTTTGGCCACTGAGACTTGAAACTATGAACTAACCCTTAAAACCCAGTAAATACTGCAGGCCTTTACAACCCAAGGAGGACAGGCCCGTTGAATCATGGCTATCTGATCCGAGAACTACTGTTTCACAGCAAGGTCTTTCCAGGATTAGAGATCACCTGACACAGCAGAGACACGACTCACACACTTGGTCCCTGTTCTAGTCAATAAGCCTGACAAACACTACCAGTAGTAAAACAACACATGCAGAGTCCCAGGGCCTATGATACTGTACATGACGCATGCATTCTATATTCAAAAGTGGTGATGCAGCAGCTATGTTGTAAAAGTGGTAGATCTTTCGGAGAGAAGACAGTGATCAGGGTGAGGACTGTTACTTGGAGAGTGCGAGGGCTAGCAGACATGACACGATGATCTCATGTTTAACCAGGGGATTCCTCCCATGGAAAAGCCCTCTTCAGATGTCAACAGTATCCTGTGAAGATTCCACATGACCCACTTGGGCGGTCAGAGGAACCCCAGTGGAAACGCTGGTCACTGTCCGCTGATCTCTGTCGCCACTGTTCTGAGAAGGCTGATAGCAAAACAACAGAACAGACGCAAAGAGCCCCACACCATCAGTAGAAAACACTGCAATAGAAAAACAGTCAACAGTGCCGTTTCAGTTGTTGACTGATCAAAAGAGAATGGGATCGTTTTCCTAAAGGGCGGAGAAATGGAAAAAAACGCTCACTCAGTCTTCTCAACTCCACCGCCGCACAGAACAGACCATTCTTCTCAGGCTAGCTAGATGGTTGATGATACGCCAGCGAACGACATTCATTAAAATAACACGTTTGGCAGAAAAGCAAAGTACAGTTTTGCACGTGTAGGGCACTTGCCATGAGCTAATTAGATAACTTTGAAGTTGTAACGTGTTGCTGACTAACTGATCTGTGGGCCAAGCTTGTATGAGAGGGAGAATGAGCCACCTGAAGAGTTTGTACTCTTCGACAACAACGGCTTCTAGAAAGCATGGCACAAGTCTAACAACATTCCCACCATTGAGAAACACATCAATATCATTGCACAGATGCTCAAGCTATTGTCATTCTTCTAAATAATACATGGGGTACATAATAGTTCTGACATCCAAATAACGCACATTAACAAATATACAAAGCAACTTTAACAGACTCATATGTTCAAATGATATTTTTGTGCAAGTTGTTTTGGTTTGTTTGTATGAAATGCACTTTTCCTGCAAGTGCCGCCAGGGTTTTACACCGACTTCATTATTACAACTCAATAATTTTTAAAAAATCAACCCAAAACGCAGAGTAGAAAAAGAAGCAACAGGTTGAAACCAGTTGATGGGGTTGATGTGCTGCGGTTAATGTTGATGTGCTGCGGTTAATGTTGATGTGCTGCGGTTAATGTTGATGTGCTGCGGTTAATGTTGATGTGCTGCGGTTAATGTTGATGTGCTGAGGTTAATGTTGCAGAGTCCATGCTCGGGTTGGTTATTATTATTAGTCTTTTTGATTCATATGTCTTATCCCTGTTGATCCTGATAGACTAAATGCATGTAAACAGTTGTTTATTCTCTATTATTACATCTTTAAAAATGGCAAAGAACTACAAAAACAAACATACAAACTAAAACGTATTAACATAAAGAAACTAAAGGAGTCTGTTAAAAATAAATAAAAGTACTCATTGGAAAACCCCAGGTCTGGGTGTTTTTTCTCCAATATGTTCCTGTGTGTATCCCTCTTGGTCTGAACAACAGAACTGTGTGTGTAATTCCACCTCATCTATACCAATATCATATACTGAGATTGTGCTTGAGTAAGTTAATTGTTGTGTGTGTCACTGCATGTATGTATTCGTTTGTGTCTGTCTGTCTGTCTGCCTATGTGTGTGTGTGTGTGTGTGTGTGTGTGTGTGTGTGTGTGTGTGTGTGTGTGTGTGTGTGTGTGTGTGTGTGTGTGTGTGTGTGTGTGTGTGTGTGTGTGTGTGTGTGTGTGTGTGTGTGTGGTGAGGCAGCTCTGTGATGGAGTGATAAGATCACTGGGGGTGTAGAGCTGGTGCCCTGGGCTCAGCTGAAGGCCTCATCATCCGTATCCTCTATCAACACCTTGGTGTCCTTCTTGGATGATCTGGACGCGAGAAGGAACACACATGGATACTGTCAGACAAACACAAGGCCACCATATACAGACTCCTGGCAATGGCCATTACCCGGAGGACCCTGAGGGTTTCCTGACCAATTGACCTGAGCGGGAAAAACTCAGGTCATGTTTTCAGGAAAATCTCCTAGCCTTAGCCATGTGTGTGAGAGAGAGAGAGAGAAGGTTCGTACTGAGAGGACATCAGAGGGCGTCGTAGAGACAGGCTGTAGCTGCGCTTCCAGCTCTTCTTGCCCTGGCGGTTCCTGACTCCATCCTCCTGGTCCATCATCTGCTCCAGCAGTGTCTGGTCGTCAGCATTCAGCGGAGCCACTGAGATGTCCCTCACGGCACGGAACTCACCACAGTTATTCAGGTGCTCGTTCTCCAGACGGAAGAAGTTCCAGACAAAACGCCTGTGTGTGGATTCAGAGTGAGGTATATAAGAGAGAGAGAGAAAGAGGGCACGAGAGAGAGACTGTGATGCTCCAACCCACCTGAACACCTCTAGAGGCGCCAGCACTGTGCCCACAATGTCTCCCACAGAGGGGATGTTGGTCATGGTGGTGAGGGAGATCTGGATGGTCCAGGCGAAACGCAGGATCACGTCCTCTATGATGGCACAGTAGTAGTATGCCTGGAAAATAGAACAGTCATCAGGTCAGAGGAAGACTGTATGTTTGTGTGTGTGTCATATATACATACATACATACATATATATATATATATATATATATATGCATGTAATACTCACTTTCTGTGGGTAGACGATCTCCTCCCTGAGGAAGGTGTTCTCTCCTGCTCCACGGTCGAACAGGCCCCAGTCCATCTTCAGGTCCCAGATCAGTGTGTACAGGGAGCTGACGGCTGAGAACACCATCAGCAGGTAGAAGAACATGTCTGCATCAGAATGCTTTTGTTCTGTGAAGCACAAACAAGACATTTGTCCATCATTAGTCCGTATAACGGTAGTATTTTGGACAATCGCTCTGCATACACAGTGTAAAAAACATTAGGAACACCAGATCTTTCCATGACACAGACTGACGAGGTGAAAACTATGATCCCTTATTGATATCACTTGTTAAATCCACTTCAACCGATGTGGATGGCAATCTGAGGGAGAACGGGCAAGAAAAAAGATTCAAGTTCCTGTGAACAGGGTATGGTAGAAGGTGCCAAGAACTGCAACGCGGCTGTGTTTTTCACACGCAACAGTTTCCCGTGTGGATCAAGAATGGTCCACCACCCAAAGGACATCCAGCCAACTTGACACCACTGTGGGAAGCATTGGAGTCAACATGGTCCAGCATCCCTGTGAAACACTTGACACCTTGTAGAGTCCATGCCCCGACAAATTGACGCTGTTTTGAGGGCAAATGGGTGCAACTCAATATTAGGAAGGTGTTCCTAATGCTTTGTACACTCAGTATATAACTTGATAATTAAGAAGAAAGCTAAGTTGTCGGCTTGGAACTGCAGACTTGGACAACAGCTTGTTCATAAATGTGTCTCCGGTCTTCACTATCCCCACTAGAGGGAGAACTTGTACCATAAATAGTACATTTTCTGAGACAGGTTACGATGGATGGAAAATAACATGCTAGTCCTTGGGAAACTATTCAGAGGCTCTTGAAACTATATGTTGTTGTGTCCTTCAGTCTGGCAATTCACTACAAATTTAAATCTTTGCAAAAAAAACAACAACAAAAAAATATATATATATACATTAAATGCTTATTCAGTATACAAGTGCATTTATATTTATTTAATGATGTTTTATGTTCTAATTTCTTTTTGAACATTGACCTCATGCCAGAAACAAAGGTAACGGCGACCAGCTGTGCTGCAGTGTCATGTTGATTTCCCTGTGTCATAGCTGTGTGTTTTGACTAGGCCACACTCCCATGCTGCTCCAACGACAGCCTGAAATGCCTGGGGGATTATTGATGACTGAGCTATTCTAGTCTGGTCTGCCTGGGCTATTCACACCAGCCAGCTATACCCAGGTGTAGATTTGTGACTGACTGAACTGGAAATGACTGTGGTAAATCCACTGGGTAAGTCTACTGTGCATCTTCGAATAGGCTGGTGTAGGTTACTGTTCCCATTAACTAAGGAATGTGACAAGTAATCAAGATTCACAAGAGCTGAGACGTTGGACCTTGGTCATAAAGTGACAGTGTGTGTGGGTCTGTATGTGCTCACTGACAAACCGGTTAGATTCACAGTCTGACCTAACCACACAGACAGGGACAGTGACATCCGTCATGGTCAATGCCTCCCACTTACTGCCACCAGGGCGCCAGGAAATGAACAGGGGACATTTTTCACAGAGATTTACACTGGTCCCTTCAGCCCTGCTCTCACCCAGACAGTGGACTCTGAATCAGACTACCTCGTCCAGTAGCGTGTCCCCACATTACCCCAACATTCCCTGCTGAGATTCATCCTAAAAACGTCCATGTCGTGTGCCCCCTCCCCGTAATGGAATTGTAATGTTTGTGCTTTTCTTATAACTCATTTCTGTGTTCTATTTATGTGTGGTTCAAAAAAAAAAAATTCTGTGTTCATGCAAGTGGCTGACTGAACAAATCCTCACTCTCAGTAGCTGCAATTTGGCAGTACGCCCAGACCTTGTTTTGAGAGGAACAAACTAAAGATATCTCAGTTTCATGTTATGAGGCAGTATTGGTCGGGCACATGAATGAAACAAAACAGTAATGATTAATTAATGATGTTAAATCATGTAAATATAACTTGTCTGTGTATACGACAAGTTTGTAGAACAAACTTGTGTAAAAAAAAAAAGTAAATGGAAGACTTACGCAAATACTAATTCAAGGCCGTCTAATATAGTTAACAACACATCAATCCACAAATATGAAGGAAAACTGGAGCATCTTCACAACATCAAACTACTGCATCAAGAAACAATTACAAATAGATGTGAAATCAAAACGCTATAAAAATGAGCACATAAGATACCACTCCTCCATCACTAAGCCTTCTGGTTGGTCTCCAGGGCTCGGTAGAACGGATGTCCATCTGATGTCCTCAGAGGCTCTAGTGTGGGTGGCTCGTCATTCACCTGGAGCTCAATAGAGGGTAACTAGCTTCTGTCACGCTCACTAAATGCTTGTGTCTAGCCACCACCTAAGCGGTTAAAAGCCATTTGAGATTGGGATGTGGCATTGACAGGCACACTTCATAAGGCCAGAGGGCCAGGGCAGACCTCCACACGGGAACAGCAATCATCTGTCTTTGGGTTATCTGCCACGGTGCCGCCTGCCTGGGCTGCCTTGCCTCATCACTATCTCCACCCCCTCTCCTCACAGAGTCTATCCAATCAGACACGGACTCCTAGCAAGACAAATAAAGGTTATTGAGTCAGGGAAGGTGACATGTTGATTTCACATGGCTGATTGGTCGTGAATCTGCGTAGAGAGATATTACTACCTGTGTGGTTGGAGTATCATTTACATTCATATGAATTTCTATTGCAGATACCGGTAGTTAGATCTGAACTCAACCTACGACTTAATATGAAGCTGATCATAATAGGCAGTACGTCCCAGGGATAGTGTGGTCGTAACAGGGTTGAGGCAGAGTTCAGTGGGTATCATGACCCCGACAGGGGGGAGTGTGAGAACAATTTGACTTAAATTCGAAGTCTTTCATATGCAGTGGTTCAGGCAGCTACCGCTGTGTTTACGTAGACAATGTGTGTGTCTATGTGAGTGATAAAATCCTATTCAGTCAGCCAGTCTGGCCCTGGGTCTCATCTCCATTCCAGCAGCATCCGCCAGAGATGTGTTTCGCCACAGGCAAGTTATTACAGCTCACTCTCATCCAGCTAGTCCATCCTCTTCCCCCTGCCTCCACCCCTCCCTCTCTGCTCTCCTTCCTCTCTCAATCTCCTCTCATATCAGATTTTTCGCTGATCCTTCACACTAGTTCTACTTTTTATTGCATCTTCATTAGTGCTCGACTCTCACTTCCTCAAAAGGTCTACTATTCCTCTTTGTCTCAGTCTCACCTAGACCATGTAATCTACCCGATCCATTGTCCCTCCTATACTCTATCAGTCAGTGAGTGTCCTTCCACCAGAATTATGCTACTCGTTCCTGCTAACCTTGCAGTATTACTCTCCCCACGGCCTGGGCAGTTCATGAAAGCATTCCTAAGGGCTTACATTTGCATGACTGCTCAGCTCTCCTGCATCTAAAGCAGCATTTAAGTGAAGCTACTACTGTACAAGAGCAGATCCCATATTGATCCTGAATAAAGTCTTTGGCCTTACTGTCAGGCTTAATATCCTGTAGTGCTAGGGACTATACATCCTAAAGTCTAAATCAGGAAATCCCCCATTTCTACATACCCTGGAACATCAAGTGGGACGGCATAAACACCATTGTTCTTTGATGTATTTATAGATTATTATTACTTTACTGATCTGTTCACAGGACTGCCAAATACTTCTCTGCACAAATTCAGTCTTTCACCTGTATTCATTGACATGAATCCATCTCCATTACTATATCGTAATACCTAAATAGTAGGAGGGTACATTTTACCCTGTGCATCGATTCACCTTATACATCTTTTGCAACGTGAGTAGAGAACAATTCTCTGTGGGAGTGGTATAATACTGGGATCAATGAGGTCACAAAGCAACAACAGAACACTCCTTTGTGGATGTACAATGGAGGTGACATATCTATACACAACCTGGTAGTCCTGCCTGCATTTCCTGTGCTGATTTACTACCACTGTGCACGGCATGAACATTTGATTTATTTTATTTTATTTTACTAGGCAAGTCAGTTAAGAACAAATTCTTATTTTCAATGACGGCCTAGGAACAGTGGGTTAACTGCCTGTTCAGGGGCAGAATGACAGATTTGTACCTTGTCAGCTCAGGGGTTGGAACTTGAAACCTTCCGATTACTATGCCAACGCACTAACCACTAGGCTACCCTGCCAAACATGATTCAATACTGGCCGATGATCATTATGCGTTCTGTTCTGCTGGTGAAACAGATGCTGTGTCATTTGGGTGTTCCGGTCCAGGCCTAACTCTATGTATCCCATTTACTGTGTCACAGCAGAACTGTCAAACTCAGGGGCCGAGATGCACCACTCCTCCACATCTGCCTGGACTTCAGGCGGTAGGCTTATACAGCAGACATAACAACATACAGTCTAGCAACAACAAAGAGCACTGGACTGAACAATTTAATGACCATGGAGAACATGCTTCAAATATCTATGGCCACCCTGTGCATTCACTTTCTGTCAATTCTAGATTTAGTAGCCATGCCAACGCAGGTGAAAGACAGATGGTTAACTGGGCATTGTAGTCTGGATATTCCCTCCATCCCTTCTCATTTAACGACCCAGACTCTACCTCTTCATTCAAAAAGAGGGGGATGAAAGAGGTCTTCACACAGCATATGAAATGAAGAGTGCCCATTAGTCCAGGGTCCACAGGGCTGAAGACTAGAGGTACGGACGGAGTGACTGGAGGAGGAAATGCCCTTAATGGTCTCGTTTCCTAACAACCTAAAACCTCCTCACTGCCTCCAAACCCACAGCCAAACCAAGAGTCAGGTTACAGAAGAAACACAGATATTGATTTAAATTTATATTGAAAAATGAAGAAAAAAATCATGCTGTGAATTAACATTTACCATTTTCAAAGGTTGAGCTGAGATTTAAAAGCTGGCATTTGCACAAATATAACATATTGACCGTTGATGAACAAGTTTATAAATAATGAAATGGCAAAAACCACTTAGCAAAACTGCTTTGAGATTATCGACTTGGAAAAAGATCCAAGCAGCCAAGATGAGATAGCAGAAAGGCTGAATGTTGAAGGGATGTCTTTGTACACTTCCTCTTTTGTGACAATGTTTCTGAATCAGAATGATCAGCGGCTAATTGCAGAGCTGGAGAATAGTGTCTTGAATTCTAATGACAAGCTTTAACTTCCTTGATACTAAATGGTATCCTCCCTCTCTCGCGACTGAAATGTTGAGCTTTGTACTTTCTCCTTGCTATTATAATGAGGCATCGACTAACAGAAAATAAATCCAGGGTTGACATCTTTATTCCAGTGACAAACCATTTGCACTCAAGTTCATCTCTGGTTTCTGTTTCTTCATACAGCTTGTGATGGTCTGAGCCTCAGCATTCAGCCTGACACTCCCCTCCCATCACCTCAAAAGCCCAGTCTGTAGTCTACAGCGCAATAACACATCTGCTAATACTCCACTTCCAATGATCCTCCCCTGACTGTCCAACTGGCTCAGAGAGCTGGTTGTCTCCTTACCTTTGTGGGTGCTGTAGAGAGCTGGTTGTCTCCTTACCTTTGTGGGTGCTGTAGAGAGCTGGTTGTCTCCTTACCTTTGTGGGTGCTGTAGAGAGCTGGTTGTCTCCTTACCTTTGTGGGTGCTGTAGAGAGCTGGTTGTCTCCTTACCTTTGTGGGTGCTGTAGAGAGCTGGTTGTCTCCTTACCTTTGTGGGTGCTGTAGAGAGCTGGTTGTCTCCTTACCTTTGTGGGTGCTGTAGAGAGCTGGTTGTCTCCTTACCTTTGTGGGTGCTGTAGAGAGCTGGTTGTCTCCTTACCTTTGTGGGTGCTGTAGAGAGCTGGTTGTCTCCTTACCTTTGTGGGTGCTGTAGAGAGCTGGTTGTCTCCTTACCTTTGTGGGTGCTGTAGAGAGCTGGTTGTCTCCTTACCTTTGTGGGTGCTGTAGAGAGCTGGTTGTCTCCTTACCTTTGTGGGTGCTGTAGAGAGCTGGTTGTCTCCTTACCTTTGTGGGTGCTGTAGAGAGCGGCGAAGGTGACCACAAAGAAAGTGGTGGAGTATTTGCCAGCGTTGACAAGGTGAGGGAAAGCTCGCTTGGTGTCGCGGTACCGACGGAGGCACTGCACGAAACGGAACCAAGCGGGCAGACACTGGATGATGGCACGGAGACCGTAGGAGTAACTATGGCACGTGTAATCACCTGGTTGGAACGGGGGAGAAAATTAACAACAACATAAACATTAAAACATTTATCAACCACATCCATATTTACATTATGTATATGGTTCTGGTATCAACCACATCCATAATTACATTGTGTGTATAGGTTCTGGTATCAAGCACATCCATATTTACATTGTGTATATGGTTCTGGTATCAACCACATCCATATTTACATTGTGTGTATAGGTTCTGGTATCAACCACATCCATATTTACATTGTGTGTATAGGTTTTGGTATCAATCACATCCATATTTACATTGTGTGTATAGGTTCTGGTATCAACCACATCCATATTTACATTGTGTGTATAGGTTTTGGTATCAATCACATCCATATTTACATTGTGTGTATAGGTTTTGGTATCAACCACATCCATATTTACATTGTGTGTATAGGTTTTGGTATCAACCACATCCATATTTACATTGTGTGTATAGGTTTTGGTATCAACCACATCCATATTTACATTGTGTGTATAGGTTTTGGTATCAACCACATCCATATTTACATTGTGTGTATAGGTTCTGGTATCAATCACATCCATATTTACATTGTGTGTATAGGTTTGGTATCAATCACATCCATATTTACATTGTGTGTATAGGTTTTGGTATCAACCACATCCATATTTACATTGTGTGTATAGGTTATGGTATCAACCACATCCATATTTACATTGTGTGTATAGGTTCTGGTATCAATCACATCCATATTTACATTGTGTGTATAGGTTTTGGTATCAACCACATCCATATTTACATTGTGTGTATAGGTTATGGTATCAACCACATCCATATTTACATTGTGTGTATAGGTTCTGGTATCAATCACATCCATATTTACATTGTGTGTATAGGTTTGGTATCAACCACATCCATATTAACATTGTGTGTATAGGTTCTGGTATCAACCACATCCATATTTACATTGTGTGTATAGGTTTTGGTATCAACCACATCCATATTTACATTGTGTGTATAGGTTCTGGTATCAATCACATCCATATTTACATTGTGTGTATAGGTTCTGGTATCAATCACATCCATATTTACATTGTGTGTATAGGTTCTGGTATCAATCACATCCATATTTACATTGTGTGTATAGGTTCTGGTATCAATCACATCCATATTTACATTGTGTGTATAGGTTCTGGTATCAATCACATCCATATTTACATTGTGTGTATAGGTTCTGGTATCAATCACATCCATATTTACATTGTGTGTATAGGTTTTGGTATCAATCACATCCATATTTACATTGTGTATATGGTTTTGGTATCAACCATTCTTACAGCTAAAACTGTTGTACTGTTCTGTTGGAATGGGAGGATGCCAGGATGGACATTAATGGATTTGTTGGACTCACACAGGTTGCTCCTGTGTGGCTCTGTTGGTAGAGCATGGTGCTTACAACATCAGGCTTGTGGGTTCTATTCCCATGTGGGACGAGTATGAAAAAGTACCAAAAAAATGTATGCACTCACTACTGTGAGTTGCTCTGGATAAGAGCGTCTGCTAAATGACTACTTAAAAACAAATATATATGTCTGTAGTCCCAGACTCATTGTCATTCTGCATTATGCAGCTCTCTCTCCATCCCTCCCACACACAGAGCAGTAGCAGCTAATCAGCATGAAAGTCACATTGCTGGACACTAATGTAGCAGCTATAAAAGAAACACCTGAAACTACATGCCCTACATCAGGGGTTCCCAACCTTTTTTCGTCATTTTGACCCCTAACCAAAACATTATGTAATTAACAGACCATGTTAACTTCTTTTAATTGGGGCTATGGCAGTCAATTGCAAAACATTCTAACAGTATTTTGAATTGTCTTCTCAACTCACGATCACATACTTTTCATTTGGGTGTCACGTTCTGACCTTAGTTCCTTTGTTATGTCTTTGTTTTAGTGTGGTCAGGGCGTGAGTTGGGTGGGTTGTCTATGTTCTTTTTTCTATAATTTGGGATTTTCTGTGTTCAGCCTGGTATGGTTCTCAATCAGAGGCAGCTGTCAATCGTTGTCCCTGATTGAGAATCATACTTAGGTAGCCTGGTTTCACTTTTGAGTTGTGGGTGTTTATTTTCTGTTCTGTGTTCTGTTGCACCGTTCAGGACTGTTCGTTTGTCGTGTATTGTTTTGGTTTCACTATTCATCCTTTATTAAATTACAATGAATACTTACCACGCTGCACCTTGGTCCTCTCTTTCTCCCGACGACAACCGTTACATTGGGGCTTAGACAGTCAATTACAAATAAGTCTGACATAATGTCTCATCTCACCACCACGGGACGAGATGGGTGTGGCTTGATGCACGTCGCGGCGGAACTTCTCTAAGTCAGGGGGCGTGGTCAACAGTGCGCACCTCATCTCTGCTGTCACACACGACATGGATCAATATCTGGTTTTAAATGTAGACAAGGGCACTGCTGAATCCAGATTCACACAGATATGAGCTGGCGAAGGGTACCGTGAGTTTTAATGCTCTGAGGGAGACGGCAGGGTATTCCCTTTCTGTCAGGAACCAAATCCTCTCCGTAATGACCCGTGAATGCTTTGTGTTTTTTCCGAATTTTGGAAAATCTTCCGCCACCCCATTTTCATACAGGCATCACTAGTTTGGGAACCGCTGCCCTAGACACTGGTCTTGACGAGAGGGAAAAAAAACTGTCGGGGTTGTTCTCTTCTGCACTGTTCAACCAATTCAGTAAATGTGGAGGAGGAGTTAAGATGGAGTGTCGCCTGAAAACCGTAACATCCAGTTGTTGGGGACTCGGCAGAGGCCAGCTGGACCCAAACGTTTCCAATCAATTACCTGGCTACTGATTTGTCAGGCTGCAGACTACTGAGGAGAACCATTAATGACTCATTTCACAGACAGACAGAACAGACAGAACAGACAGACCCCTCTGAACATGGACAACAGTGTCTATTGACCGGAGTCAGATCGAGCTAAACCATTTAGACTCCGTACATATCTCCCAAACAAAACTGTTAAAAATGAGTTCAAACAGAGCTGATGAACCAGCATAATATACAGGTAACATACATTCAGCTACTACCTCACTCCAGTCCTGTACTTAGACCATAACTAGTACCTAGCTAAAGGGAGCCAGCGCTCTAACTCACCGTTGAACATGGGCAGGAGGCCTTTGCGGTCGGTCCATTTGAGCTCAAAGCTGTAGAAGCAGATGAGATACTCCAGGTCCATCAGTACAATCACCAGAGAGTTGAGCTGGTCGGCCAGCCAGAAGTCTGCAAACTCCACGCGGTGGAACGGCGCTGTGAACACACGGAACTGGGAGACAGACAGATGTATTAGTCCCATACAAGACACAGGATTAAATACATATGCTAACACTGAAAGGGGGGAGGGGTTGCATTGCTTATCGAAATAGTCTGAGGTTAGGAAAACATTGACAGCTCTTCTGTCTAAAGTATACCTCTGCATACTAAAACTACTACAACTCCCATGCTTGTCTCACATGAAGGCAAAACAGACAGTACAAATTAACAAAAGAGAAGGGACACAAACGCAGAGACCTCGGCTCCAACCGGGTACACAAGACTTCAACGTGGAGGAAGCTCATTGTCATGCAGCTAATGAGGCTGTCATGTACAGGCTATTAGAGCAGTGGAAGGGGAGAGGGCAGAGCAACATGAGCTGGAACGTGTTGAGGGCATGAGCCCTGAAGCAACCAGCAGTCCTTGCATCTCCCTACAGTAAATGAACTGGTGGATACGTATGGAAAAGCCTAACGAGGCTCTAGTTGGAGTGTGTCAATCTCATTCAACAGGGCCGTCGCCACACCAGCAATAGTATCGCTGACACACCACACCGATCAGCACCGGGTCAGCTGAAGAGCAGTGCCTCTGCAGCGGTTTGATTTAATATAGTCTAATAAGATTGGGTTAACTAGTGTTTCAGGTATGGTTTTTGTTGGGACTGGATTATGTTATCTGGGGTCTGTGAATGAGACTGTGGCTGCATGGGAATGATCCTCTCACCCTCTTGCCTCCAGGTCAAGCCTGACATTTCACCAGCCCATCTCTCTGACTGCTCTGCAGCCTCACTATGCAGCCTCACCATGCAGCCTCACCCAGTCCCCATATTGTCTCAGCCGCAGTATTGATTCAACCTGTTATATACCAAAGCATTCGGGAAGTATTAAGACCTCTTCCCTTTTTCCAAATTTTGTTACGTTATTCTAAAATGGATTCAATACAAAAAAAGTCAGGATCGGGGCAAAGATGAACGGAGCAAAGTACAGAAAGATCCTTGAGGAAAACCTGCTCCAGAGTGCCAGGACCTTAGCCTGGGGTGAAGGTTCACCATCCAACAGGACAACAACCCTAAGCACACAGCCATGACAACACAGGAGTGGCTTTGGGACCTATCTCTGAATGTCCTTGAGTGGCCCAGCCAGAGCTCGGTCTTGAACCCGATCGAAAATCATTGGAGAGACCTGAAAATAGCTGTACCGCGACGCTCCCCAGCCAACCTGACAGCTTGAGAGGATCAGCAGAGAAGATTGGAAGAACCTCCCCAAATACAGGTGTACAAAGCTTGTAGCGTCATACCCAAGAAGACTCGAGGCTGTAGTCGCTGCCAAAGGTGCTTCAACAAAGTACTGAGTAAAGTGTCTGAATGTTTATGTAAATGTAATATTTCAGTGTATTATTTTTTATACATTTGTAAAAATGTCTATAAACCTGTTTTTGCTTTGTCATTATGGGTATTGTGTGTAGATTGATGAGGCAAAAAAAAATATTTAATCCATTTTATAATACGGCTGTAACGTAAACAAAATGTGGGAAAAGTCAAGGAGTCGCAATACTTTCCGAATACACTGTATGTGTGCTAATGAAGGATTTCTACCTGTCAATCTATGTCCTTATTGATCTCCACAACATCCCAATCGTACAAAGACATCCAGAGGATAACAATGATTTTAAATGTATTCATTGCGTAAACGAGCACACCAGGCAATCTGTCTCGCTTTGTTCCTTGATTTTGGTTAGCGCCTGTGTTCAGTGTGGGCGTGTGCATCTCTAGAATGGTGCACAGGCCCAAGTGGGGCACAATCAGAGCTGGAGAGGGCTGGGGATGCTTGGGAGATGGGGAAGGTTGGAGGTGCAGCATACTGATGGATCCATCCCTGTAATGATTGCACAGTCACAGCCGCCACATCCCCCAGGGGACACGCCTGTATCCTATTATCCCCCACCCCACTGGCCTCTGTCTCACACACACACTGAATCCTCCTAACCCCCATCACCAAAGCCAGCAAACATCAGACAAAGAAAAGATAAGCCGAATACATGGAACACAATATAGAATGTGAGATAGGTATCAAATACAGTGTTGTACACACACAAACACCAGTTGAGTCAGGTTTCATTGTACTGATATAGTATCATCATTATATTGCAGTAGTTCCAGTGGAGAAGGAGCTCACCAGCAGTTTGAGCAGCCAGAAGCGGGACTTGTAGTAGCCAGTCTTGAAGGGGTTGATGAGGAAGAGGAGCATGAAGCCGTAGAGGATGAGAGGGTTGACCTGCATGGGCAGCATGGTGTACTCAGAGTACAGACAGGACAGGATGCTCAAACACCACAGCACCCCCAGGAAACCAGCAATCTACAGAAGACACACAGGCATTAAACTATCAAATACTCAGTAAATCTCCTTTATAAAGCAGTATACACATTGTCCTTGGAAATATGATCAGAAAAAAAAACCCTAGTGTATGTCTCCAGATTCGTATTGATTATTGACCATTTTTTATCTCCATTATTCAGGGCATTCTCCTCCGGTTGGTCACGCAAGAGGATGTCTCCTCTCCATTATTTTCACTACTGTCTGAATTCTTGCTCATTATCCTTGTGCATCCCCTGGTTCTCCCTTACCTCAAACAGGTGCTGGTGGGAGAGGTTGCTGCGAGGGTTCAACTCGAAGATGAGCACGTGGTTGACCCCCGCCTGGCGCCAGCCGTAGGTGTTAATGCCCAACAGGAAGAGGAATTCAATCAGCAGGAAGCCACCTCGGTAGATACGCACCAGAGGCCACACGTTCTCATACCGGATGAGTACAGCACCTGAAAAAGAATAATAGCAATTCGATCATGTCAATCTCCTTCAAATATCTGAAGCTACAATACAGTATGCAAAACTAACTTGAGTTCCCCCTAATGCCAAGTCTAAATTGTAAGCCTCATTTCCTCTGTATCTGTTATCTAACCCCCAGTAAAAAGCCCTTAATAGCATGGTTGTGTGTGAACGTACCAGTGAGGAGGAAGGAGATAGCGAGGACTATGAAGACCCCACAGTAGAGGCCAACGCGGAAGGTAGTCCAGGCTAGAGCAGGCTGCAGGAAGGAGCAGAGAATGACAGAGATGAGCAATTACCAGTTACTACACCTGCGTGACTGCAAGTCTTCTAGGCTCCACTGGAACGTCAGGCACACAGCTGGAGAACCGCACTAGGCATTTACTAATTCATTTCGCTTGACAGATAGACACACTTATCCAGGGAAGCAGAAACCTTTTTCTGGTTGTGCTGCAGTCAATTCGATGCACGGTATTGGAAGAGTATATTAAAGTGTGTTATCATCAAGTACTTTGGTGTGTGCTAAAAATACAAGTCATATAAAGGTGCCCACGGGGAATCTGGACAAGCCATTTGGATCTAGCACAATTCAGGCTGGGCATGACATTGATATTAATACAGCTATAAATCTGAGGGATATGTGATGGGGATGCATTTTCTCATCCCCTGTGGAAAAAGTCATTTGTCCGGCCTAGTTTGGAGAGCCTCTTACAGGATCAATACTGTGGGGATAAATAGAGTGTGTGTCACACACACACACACACACACACACACACACACACACACACACACACACACACACACACACACACACACACACACACACACACACACACACACACACACACACACACACACACACACACACACACACACACACACACAGCAGACACACACAGCAGGAAAGAGATGAAGAGTGGGAAGTGCGTTGAACTGTCATACAACGTTAATGTTGATGAGATGCTGACACGAGCTGGAATTATGGCGGGATAGATCTAAAAGTGATTGGTTAATGGTCCACTAACTAAAATACACACTATACTGACTTGCTATCCCCCTTTCCCTTTCCCATTCTAATAAATCTATGGTGCAGTCACTCTCTCACCTGTGCTGCCCCCAGTGGAGGCACTCTCAGCCTCTTCATGGCTTTCTGACGGTCCCCTCCCTCCAGCTCTGTGGTCACCAAAGCCTGACAAACAAACACACAACAAAGACATGTCAAAGGTAGGTCTATTACTCAAATAGAGGGGGGGGGTTCAAATAGTCTGGGTAGTCATTTGATTAGCTGTTTGGGAGTCTTATGGCTTAGGGGTAGAAGCCTCTTGGACCTAGACTTGGCACTCCGGTACCGCATGCCATGTGGTAGCAGAGAAAACAGTCTATAACTAGTGTGGCTGGAGTTTTTGACCATTTTTAGGGCCTTCCTCTGTCACCACCTGGTATAGAGGTCCTGGGTGGCAGGAAGCTTGGCCCCGGTGATGAACTGGGCTGTACGCACTATCCTCTGTAGTGCCTTGTGGTCGGAGGCTGAGCAGTTGCCATACCAGGCAGTGATGCAACCCGTCAGGATGTTCTTGATGGTGCAGCTGTAAAATCTTTGAGGATCTGAGGACACATGCCAAATCTTGTCAGTCTCCTGAGGGGGAATAGGTTTTGTTATGCCCTCTTCACGACTGTCCTGGTGTGCTTGGACCATGTTAGAGATGTGTACACCAAGGAACTTTAAGCTCTCAACCTGCTCCACTACAGCCCTGTTGATAAGAATGGGAGCGGGTTCGGTCCTCCTTTTCCTGTAGTCCACAATCATCTCCTTTGTCTTGATCACGTTGAGGGAGACTTTGTGCACCACACGTTCAGGTCTCTGACCTCCTCCCTATAGGCTGTCTCCTTGTTGTCGGTGATCAGGCACTGTTGTGTCATCAGCAAACTTAATGATGGTGTTGGAGTCGTGCTTGGCCGTGCAGTCATGAATGAACAGGAAGTACAGGAGGGGACTGAGCACGCACCCATGAGGGGCCCGGGGGTTGAGGATCAGCGTGGCAGATGTGTTGTTACCTACCCTTACCACCTGGGGGCGACCCGTCAGGAAGTCTAGGATCCAGTTGCAGAGGGAGCTGTTTAGTCCCAGGGTCCTTAGCTTAGTGATGAGTTTTGAGGGCACTATACTGTTGAACGCTGAGCTGTAGTCAATAAATAACATTCCACATAGGTGTTCCTTTTGTCCAGGTGGGAAAGGGCAGTGTGGAGTGCAATAGAGATGGCATCATCTGTGGATCTGTTGGTGCAGTATGCAAATTGGAGTGGGCCTAAGGTTACTGGGATAATGGTGTTTATGTAAGCCATGACCAGCCTTTCAAAGTATTTCATGCCTACAGACGTGAGTGCTTCGGGTTGGTAGGCAGGTTACCTTGGTGTTCTTGGGCACATGGACTATGGTGGTCTGCTTGAAACATGTTGGCATTACAGACAGGGAGAGGTTTGCCAGACAGGAAGACACTTGCCAGTTGGTCAGTGCATGCTCGGAGTACACGTTCGGGTAAACCGTCTGGCCCTGTGGCCTTGTGAATGTTGAGCTGTTTAAAGGTATTACTCACATCGGCTGTGGAGAGCGTGATTACACAGTCGTCCGGAACAGCTGATGCTCTCATGCATGTTTCAGTGTTACTTGCCTCGAAGCAAGCATAGAAGTTATTGAGCTCGTCTGGACCTCGTCGTGTCACTGGGCAGCTCTCAGCTGTGCTTCCCTTTGTAGTCTGTAATAGTTTGCAAGCCCTACCACATCCGACGAGCTTCGGAGCCGCTGTAGTACGATTCGATCTTGGTCCTGTATTGGCGCTTTGCGTGTTTGATGCTTTGTCGGAGGGCATAGCGGGATTTCTTATAAGCTTCCAGGTTAGAGTCCCGCTCCTTGAAAGTGGCAGCTCTCAGTGTGAATGTTGCCTGTAATCGATGGCTTCTGGTTGGGGTATGTATGTACAGTCACTGTGGGGACGACGTCCTCGATGCACTTACTGATAAAGCCAGTGACTGATGTGGTGTACTCCTCAATGCCATCGGAAGAACCCGGAACATATTCCAGTCTGTGCTAACAAAACAGTCCTGTAATTTAGCATCTGCGTCATCTGACCATTTTTATTGGCCCGAGTCACTGGTGCTTCCTGCTTAAATGTTTTGCTTGTAAGCAGGAATCAGGAGGATAGAATTATGGTCAGGTTTGCCAAATGCAGTGCGGGGGAGAGCTTTGTATGCATCTCTGTGTGTGTAGTAAAGTTGGTCTGGAATTTTTTTCCCTCTGGTTGCACATTTAACATGCGGATAGAAATGAGGTAAAACTGATGTAAGTTTCCCTGCATCAAAGTCCCCGGCCACTAGGAGCGCTGCCTCTGGATGAACGTTTTCCTGTTTGCTTATGGTGTTATACAGCTCATTGAGTGAGGTTTTAGTGCCAGCATCGGTCTGTGTTGGTATGTAGATAGCTACGAAAAATACAGATGAAAACTCTCTAGCTATATTGTGTGGTCTACAGCTTATCATGAGATTCTCTACCTCAGGTGAGCAAAACCTTGAGACTTCCTTAGACATCGTGCACCAGCTGTTGTTTACGCATATAAGCATAGGCCCCTGCCCCGTGTCTTATCAGTGGCTGCTGTTCTATACTGCCGATAGAGTCTATAACCTGCCAGCTGTATGTTCTTAATGTTGTCGCTCAGCCACGACTCAGTGAAACATAAGATATTGCTGTTTTTAATGTCCCGCTGGTAGGATATACGTGCTTTCAGTTCGTCCCATTTATTTTCCAGCGATTGAACGTTAGCTAGCAGGACGGAAGGCAAAGATAGATTAGCCACTTGTTTCCTGATCCTCACAAGGCACCCTGATCTTTTTCCGCGAAATCTCAGTTTCCTTCTCCAGCGAATGATGAGGATCTGGGCTGGTCAGGTGTCTGTAGTATATCCCTCCTGTCCGACTCATTGAAGACCTACTCTTCATCTAATCTGAGGTGAGTAATTGCAGTTCTGATGTCCAGAAGCTCTTTTCGGTCATAAGAGATGGTAGCAGCAACATTATGTACAAATAACGCAAAAAAATAACAAAATAGCATGGTTGGTTTCATTCCAACCATCATGAAACGTTTAGAATGCAACACAACATATCCAATTAGAGTCAAAGACCAGGATCAGACTACGCTAGAATGAGAAATTTGGCCTATCATGATTGTACCTAGCTAAAATAGACAGAGTAAACATGATTGGAAAATAGTTAACCTCAAGAATGCCTAGACATCCACAGCCATGGGCTTCGGTTCCATACGTACCTCTGTCTCAGAGATGAGCTGAGTGATCTTCTTACAGGTGTAGAAAGGGGCCACCTCCACATGGGCCACACGCCAGTCAGCCCCGCGGGGGGTCTCCAGGATCTTATCATGCTTCTTCAGGATTTTACGGAAACCTGTGAAGTTCAGATTCTGGGAGAAAGACCAATCCTGGGGTTAGGGTTAAGGAATTGAATTGAGCAAGAGCTGCAGAGAAACATCAACAGGAGACAATGTCTGAAAGGTTATTCTGCTGAGATAAAGAGAGAAACAGAGAATGAAATTGACACCAATAAAGAGAGATGGATAGAGAGAGACTGAGCTGTAGAAAGACATGTTATGCTTATAGCAGCATCAAACAGAAAGAGAGGGTGTGGAGATAAGCTGACTGGGTCTCACTTGGTAGTTATGCAGCAGGATGAGGCGGAGCTAGTATCTAGGCGTAGTATGCAAGGTTTAGGGTTAAGGGTACTAACTTGGTAGTTCTGCAGCAGGATGAGGCTGAGGTAGTATCTATGGCAGGTGTTTGCAACAGGTGGCCCATAAACGGCCCGCAAGTCATTTTTTTCGAGCTCCCCAAAGGTTTTTTGAGAATTTTAGTTTTTGGTCAAAAATATTTTCCATCAACAGGAATTCAGATATTTATTTATTTAGGAAATCTGTTCCCAAGTATTCCTACTAATAAAAAAGAGGCATACATTATGTGATCATGTCTCAATGTAATCAAGGTATGAAATTATTGTTATTTTTAAATACAATCTCTTTTTGGGCTTAGTTGTGGTCAATTTGCAGTGTACAAAGTATTATAGTTATTACAATTCCCCGAACCTCCAACAAAAATCAACCCGCGGCTGAATCTAGTTGTCTAACCCTGATCTAGGGTTAGTGTGTAGGCTTTACATTTAAAGGTACTTACTTGGTAGTTCTGCAGCAGGATGAGGCGGAGGTAGTATCTAGGGGTCATGTGTAGGGTTTAGGGTTAATGGTACTAACCTGGTAGTTCTGCAGCAGGATGAGGCTGAGGTAGAACTCGGAGAAGGCCAGCTGCAGGTCCTTGATGTTGCGGTGTTTGCAGCGCTCCTCCTGGGACAGGTGGAACACCGTCTTGCGTTTGCGGAGGCCTGGGGCATTGCTCTCCCGCTGTGCATCCAGAGACGACTGCAGCTCATTCTGCAGGGTGGCGAAACGCCTCTGTGCTTCAGCAAGTTTCTCTGCAGGAGGAAAAATATGGAAAACAACTGAGTGAGCAACAGTGTCATGGCTGCAGTATGCCTAAGATATAACTCTCAACAGCCCTGCAGGAAGTCCAGTCGAGAGGTAAACACTCCTCTCCATTACGGGGGAAGCGGAAGGGGAGTATTAAGTTCTTTAGACATGTAAATGCAGCCCTCAGCAAGCCCATTACCAGGGTCAGAACAATGTTAATTTCCCTCCTGAGAGAGGGACAGCAGGGCAGGGAAGAACCTGAGTGGATCTGGAGCATGGCCCACATTCTCCCCACCTTGCCTTGGCCTCACCCAGCCTCACTGCACCCCAGTCCCTTTCCCACTACCACATTCCTGGACTGGACACCTCAAGCCAAGCTCTGACACATATCCTCCACTGTCCCCTCAGCCTCGGGCTGCACTCTGCAGCCCACCACACATCCTATTAATAGGCAAAAGCTGAAGACGGATGCTTTTGGAATAGACCTCCTCAATCCTGATTCACGACTAGACCACCTAGTCAAAGCGGTGATGGTGGCCTAGCACCGTCTCATGTTGCCCACGGTCAGTGAGGACAGGGGTGTTACATTAGGTGCAGTGGGTTCAATGGTTACTTTACCGCTCAGTTGCACACACAGCCTCTGGATTTCACAGGAATGCCTGAAAAGCTGTTCTTTTGATTGCTAAAATTAGAGTAATCCCTCACAGAATAACAGGTAGATTATGTCACTGTCTACTCTGTCCAGAGGGCCTCCTATCTGCTCTGCATGGATCAAGTCATGACATAACATGAGGCGTGAAAAAGTCCAGACTCACATACTTTACCTAGGTAGGAAGAAATGAAGCCTGATTAGCTGTGTGTACAGACAAAGGTGGTAGATATGTATGCAGGTTGAAGAGACTAATAGAGGCTTTAATGTCTGAACTTTGCCAGGAAAACCCACAGGTAAAATATTGTCTCTAGAGTCTATATTTGAGGATACATACAAATATTTTAGATATAGTGACAGCTCTTAACAGAGACTGTGTTGTGCTTCGGTTTTTCTCCCTGGAATAGAGTTAAGTCACCATGGAGCAGTGAAATTAAGGGGGTCGATGACCCCTTTCAGAAGAGAGAGGCTGCTTGCCACAGCTCTCTGCGGAGAAGAGGAGTCTCTTATGTAAAACTCACACATTGAACACAACATGAAAAGAGGGAGATAACGCTGTCTATCCAGCAAGATTCAGTAATTGCTTGTTTCATCCCAACATCCGGCTAGGAGGATTGAGAGGTTATGATGCGGCAATCTGGAGTCATGGGTGAAGTGAATGGCTGGGTTACATGACTGGGTTATATGACTGGGTTACATGACTGGGTTACATGACTGGGTTACATGACTGGGTTACATGACTGGGTTACATGACTGGGTTATAACTGGGTTACATGGCTGGGTTACATGACTGGGTTATATGACTGGGTTATATGACTGGGTTACATGACTGGGTTATATGACTGGGTTATATGACTGGGTTACATGGCTGGGTTACATGACTGGGTTACATGACTGGGTTATATGACTGGGTTACATGACTGGGTTATATGACTGGGTTACATGACTGGGTTACATGGCTGGGTTACATGACTGGGTTATATGACTGGGTTACATGACTGGGTTATATGACTGGGTTACATGGCTGGGTTACATGGCTGGGTTACATGACTGGGTTACATGACTGGGTTACATGACTGGGTTACATGACTGGGTTATATGACTGGGTTACATGACTGGGTTACATGACTGGGTTACATGACTGGGTTACATGACTGGGTTATATGACTGGGTTACATGACTGGGTTATATGACTGGGTTACATGGCTGGGTTACATGACTGGGTTACATGGCTGGGTTACATGGCTGGGTTACATGGCTGGGTTACATGGCTGGGTTACATGGCTGGGTTACATGGCTGGGTTACATGACTGGGTTACATGGCTGGGTTACATGGCTGGGTTACATGGCTGGGTTACATGGCTGGGTTACATGGCTGGGTTACATGACTGGGTTAAATGACTGGGTTACATGGCTGGGTTGTGCTATTTTAGCAATGAGCATTCTCCCGTAGCCTAACTGATGTAGCAAAGTGGCTAGCCTATAGATGGCTGAAATATGGGGTTGCCTGTCTAACTGCATTTGTTTAGGCTACCCCAATGGGCTAGTCAATAGCTAACCTTAGATCACAAACTAAGGCAGAACAGTGTTGTCGCAATAACATTATTTTGACTTCGATACAAATGCCAGCTTAATATAACTATACTAAATATGATTATTTCTCTTGAACTAGATCCGGGGTATCTATATGAATCCATTTAGAACAATGCAACTTGGAATGCAATTTAAGTCCCAATAGCAATATTTGGTTGAGCAATTTTTTTTAAATTAGGAGAAGAATCACTTTTGCTTACTGAATATATTGGCTACACCATTGGCAATGAACTGGCGGTAAATTATGAACGACAAGAGTGCAGGCTACGTGTAGCTGGGATGTGAGGTGATCACATAGGCTGGTGGCGATAAATTGATACATTGCAGCACTGATGCAGTATATAAACGTCGCCTGCACAGGAGAGACAGAGGGAAATCCATGAATTCATTCACACAACAAACCTCTCTTTTGCAGAACATGTGTTCCATTGGTCGAACCACAGGTTCGATAGGGGAGGCAAATGGGAAGTTTGGCTAAGATAGGAAAAATAGGAAAAACTGCAAAACGGTAAATGTAAACCAGGAAACAACACACTATACCCTCCCCTGTACAAAGCAAAGAAAAACAGTTACTCCCTCCTCCCCCATTTTGGACCTCCCCCTCTCCCTAAGTCATTTTAGAACCGTCCCTTATTGAGCAACAGTGATGGGAAATCATTGTTTTCCAGAGGAAATAAAAGCGAGGAGCAACAGGATTTTCGTCAGAGTCCCAGTTCTCTTTGGCAGTCCAACCTGGCCTGAGTTTATTTCAGCTTCCTGCAAAGCTTCAATGGGGGATGGGGGATGTTTATTGGAGAAGAAAAACAAGGAAAGGCTTTAAGGAAAGGCTAATTCAAGTGGACACTAATGAATGCACCTCTTGAATACTTTGTTGACTTCCCATCTAGCTCGTATTATTACCAATAAAGTATGTGCTTGATAGTAATGATTCAGAATATATCGAATGTCCATGTTGCCAGGCAGCATCATCCCATTAAATGCAGTTCTACTAACAGCCTCTAGGGGCAGCAATGTTTCCTTATACCTCAGAGAAAAGGTTTATAAGCAGTACTGCATATGACATCTCATGTCACATGAGGCATATATACTCCCTCCCTGAAATGAACCAGGCCTCCTTTGCTAATTTGATCAGCCATGCTTAAATCAAAGTTCCCCGCATTAGACAAAACGTCACTTAGTTGGCACACAAGTAAAGCTCATCACTCTCCATGACACACAATGTACAACTGTATACATGTGCAAGACGTCAAGGCAATTACTAACTACTCCCAATGCACTGCAGGTTGACAGTTATGGCATTAGAAGTTAGCCTACTGACTACCTAGGAATTGTAGTTACCAAACAATACTCCTTACTATTTAAAGAGAATTTCCCCTCTCTGATACAAACACTCAAAGCAAACATACTATTTGGGAGAACTCTCCCAATTTCTCTGCTCGGAAGAATTAATGCCATTAAAATGGTCTTCCTCCCACAATTGCTCTACCTATATCAGAACATCCCAGTATTCATACCTAAATCCTTTCATAAACAACTGGACTCAATTATCAATCCTTTCATCTGGGATTATAAAACACACAGGATAGGTAAAAAACACCTCTGTAAATCCAAGATGGAAGGAGGATTGTCTCTCCCAAATGTTATATTTTATTACTGGGCCGCTAACCTCCGCGTTGTTATGTTTCTGCTGGATGACGCACTTCCGGAATCCAGCTGGCTTAGTATGGAGCGTGAGGAGTGTCACCCCTTCTCTATTGGCGCTGTGCTATTGTCGCCTGTCAATCTGGAGATGTCACTTTATTGTAACAATCCTATAATACATAGCACAGTCCGAATCTGGAAGCAAATTAAAGTCCACTTTGAGCTTAGACCAATGTCATTCATGCTCCCTGTCGCCAGGAATCCCTCGTTTGCCCCTTCTAACCTTGATAACACCTTTGAGCGATGGGGAGAGTTGGGGATAAGTACCATAGGGGATTTATACATAGAAGGGACCTTTGCTTCCTTTGAGTTGCTGAGGGAAACTTATAATCTTCCCAGAAGTAATTTTTTCAGATACCTACAAATTAGAGACTACGTTAGAAAACACCTCCCTACATTTGGGAATGCTAAACCTTCCATGTTTGACGGATGCATAAAAATATGCCCCACCTCAGATAAACTGATATCGCGTCTATATGATGCTTTTCAATCTGTTAGCACACCTTCTACAGATGCCATCAAGGCAAAATGGGAGGAAGAACTAGGGACTGACATTTCTGTGGCAGACTGGGAAGAGAGCTTGGGGTATATCCACACACGCTCCATTAATTCCAGACATAGTCTCATACAATTCAAGGTATTACACAGATTACACTATTCCAAAACTAAACTGCATAGGATATTTCCTGATACATCCCCTTCATGTGATAAATGTCAGGCTGCGCAGGGTACACTACTCCACTGCTTTGCCCTATGCTCTAGCTTGCATGGTTATTGGTGTGGATTTTTTGGGATCCTCTCTGAAGTTTTGGAGACTTCAATAGATCCAGACCCGCTTCTGATAATCCTGGGAGTATCTGAGTCCCTAAACGGATTAACCAACCCCCAAAAACAACTAGTCTCTTACGGTCTCATCTCGGCAAAAAAAACTCATCTTGTTGTTTTGGAAAAGGAGGGAAGCGCCCTCTACCAAATTATGGCTCAGTGAATTGGCAAACACTGTACACTTAGAAATAATTAGATATATTCTGAACAATAAATTATCAACATTTGATCAAATCTGGCAGCCTTTCCTCTCCTACTTGGACGAGTCGGCGTTGTGAATTTGTACTTATTAACGCACTCTCAATTGTAATATTTTAATCTACCTTTGGGCAGCATGTGCTGGCCCTGCCACCTGAGCAGTTGGGGGGAGGGGGAAATAAGTGGGGGATAGGGGGGACATCTTCCCTCTTTCTTTCTACGTGTCCTTGTTTTGTATGTCGTGTTTTGCACCCAGGGCTCTGGGTCTTGTTGTTCCTGTCTGCTCTTTTATGTTTAGATAAGAATACCTGTCTTGTATACCTATACACCATTCTTGTGTGTGTTTAATAAAAAATATTTGAAACAGAAGTTAGCCTACTGTGAGTGGGAAAACTGCAGATGCTCAGGGCCAATCAACAGGATGGTCTCACTTAGTCAGAGAGAATAACTTGCATAGCAGCACTGCTCCATCAAATAGGCCTACCTGAATAGAATGTGTTGATCTTCAGAAGCTCTTTCTCACAATTCTGGAAAAACTTCTCCTCAAACTTGGCGTAGTATCTCTTGACAGTGTCTTCATCTGTGACTGGAGAGGGAAAATAGAGAGAGAGAGAGAGAGAGAGAGAGAGAAAGGTCAGTTTTCAGAGAAGAGGTACATTAGCTGCTTATCATAACAATTTTCGACAAAAACACAATACGTAACCAATCAGAAACAATTCTATTTTTTGGGTGAGATATAAAAAAAGAAACAATACAGAACATACACAAACATCAAATACATCAGACCTGCCCAGACCCACGTGCTCACACCCCCATCTCCAGCGCCCACATCACTCTCCACCACATGGCCTCAAAACAGCACCATGTTGTTTCTCTCCGTTGCCCGCGCACTGTCAACATTTAGAAAATAAAGCATTTGACATTTCCATTGTGTTAACAACGGAAGATTGGTTGGTTTTCAGTTTTTAACTATATGTTTTTTCAAGATGAGTATCCCTCTTATGCCATGTCTTCAAATATTCAGACAGACTGATTAAAAGTACATTTACATTGTAATACTTCTGACAGCCAACTTTCTAACTCCGCCCATAACCTATGGACTTTATAACATTGCCAGAAGGCATGGACTATTGAGTCATTGTTAGTATTACACTTAAGACATGACTCTGCCATTGTGCTGTAGAATTTGTGAATTTTGTCTTGTATAATAAATTCTATACATTAGTTACACTGGTTTAAGCGTAGATTTTCGTTAACTGTAATTCCCATTACTTATGTTCCAACATTCCCTCCATATTGTGCCAATATCAGGTCTTTTTAAGTCTTGGTTCCATCAGCTTATATATTTTTTTCTAAGAGATTGTCAGTTGGATAGGCTTTTAGATATGAGAAACAATTCATGAACACAAACCTTTATGGAAACCAGTTTTTTGTGCAACAGTTCATGAATATGGTAATTGTAGACCGAGAGGAATGTGAGCATTTTTTTGGAGAAATACAGTTATCTGTTGTACTCATCCACATCCTTCAGGCTGATTCTCCTTAGACAACAATCCGTTTTAAGGTTTAATGTCACTTGCACAAGTACAGTGAAATGCCTTTCTTGCGAGCTCTAACCCCAACAATGCAGTAATCAATAACAACCTCTAACCTCTGGCGGGCAGAGATAGACCGAGAGGGGTGACCCGGGTTGATAAAGTGGAGCCCAAGCCTCCTCTGCTAACTTCGCCTAGGGTAGGGAGACAGGGAGGCCCTCTCACCGGGAAAGAGACTCATACCGCGGGAGAATCTAAACCTAGAACGCGCGGTGGGAGTTAACCCACCCTGTGTGGTCAAGAGAAGATCCAATGACTACCCGTGTGTGAGTGAACCTAGTAGGACCGTCTGGGAGGCGGCCCACACTGGTCACCTCCACAATTGACCGAGTTTCTAGATAGCCTAGTGGTTAGAGTGGATGGGGCGGCAGATAGCCTAGTGGTTAGAGTGGATGGGGCGGCAGATGGCCTAGTGGTTAGAGTAGATGGGGCGGCAGATAGCCTAGTGGTTAGAGTGGATGGGGCGGCAGATAGCCTAGTGGTTAGAGTGGATGGGGCGGCAGATAGCCTAGTGGTTAGAGTGGATGGGGCGGCAGATAGCCTAGTGGTTAGAGTGGATGGGGCGGCAGATAGCCTAGTGGTTAGAGTGGATGGGGCGGCAGATAGCCTAGTGGTTAGAGTGGAGGGGCGGCAGATAGCCTAGTGGTTAGAGCCAGTTGGGCCAGTCACCGAAAGGTTGCTGGATTGAATCCCAGAGCTCACAAGATAAAAAATCTGTTGTTCTACCCCTGAGCAAGGCAGTTAACCCACTGTTCCCTGGGCGCCGAAGACATGGATGTTGATTATGGCAGACCCTGCACCTCTCTGATTCAGAGGGTTTGTGTTAAATGCGGAAGATGCATTCAGTTGTACAACTGACTAGATATCTTTCCCACTGGCTCAGCTCTATATAAGGGCACCTTAATATATATTAATATTGTTAAGGATTCTGGCTGAACCAGGCTGGGTAAGGAGTCTGGCTGAACCAGGCTGGGTAAGGATTATGGCTGAACCAGGCTGGGTAAGGAGTCTGGCTGAACCAGGCTGGGTAAGGAGTCTGGCTGAACCAGGCTGGGTAAGGAGTCTGGCTGAACCAGGCTGGGTAAGGAGTCTGGCTGAACCAGGCTGGGTAAGGTGTCTGGCTGAACCAGGCTGGGTAAGGAGTCTGGCTGAACCAGGCTGGGTAAGGTGTCTGGCTGAACCAGGCTGGGTAAGGAGTCTGGCTGAACCAGGCTGGGTAAGGTGTCTGTCTGAACCAGGCTGGGTAAGGTGTCTGGCTGAACCAGGCTGGGTAAGGAGTCTGGCTGAACCAGGCTGGGTAAGGAGTCTGGCTGAACCAGGCTGGGTAAGGATTATGGCTGAACCAGGCTGGGTAAGGAGTCTGGCTGAACCAGGCTGGGTAAGGAGTCTGGCTGAACCAGGCTGGGTAAGGAGTCTGGCTGAACCAGGCTGGGTAAGGAGTCTGGCTGAACCAGGCTGGGTAAGGTGTCTGGCTGAACCAGGCTGGGTAAGGAGTCTGGCTGAACCAGGCTGGGTAAGGAGTCTGGCTGAACCAGGCTGGGTAAGGAGTCTGGCTGAACCAGGCTGGGTAAGGAGTCTGGCTGAACCAGGCTGGGTAAGGAGTCTGGCTGAACCAGGCTGGGTAAGGATTCTGGCTGAACCAGGCTGGGTAAGGAGTCTGGCTGAACCAGGCTGGGTAAGGAGTCTGGCTGAACCAGGCTGGGTAAGGAGTCTGGCTGAACCAGGCTGGGTAAGGAGTCTGGCTGAACCAGGCTGGGTAAGGAGTCTGGCAGAACCAGGCTGGGTAAGGAGTCTGGCTGAACCAGGCTGGGTAAGGAGTCTGTTCAGTAACCTCTGTTATGTTGTTTTAATCTCACAGTCATCCGCCACACAGTGTAACCCAACACCCCTGTGAGTTGCCCGGGGGATTCCTTCCTCTGTCTGCATCCTCCGCTCCCCCACCCCCTCCCCAATGGCAGCCAAGAGGACCAGGGCCACAGGGCGCTGTCCCAAGCCACAGGTCTACACCACAGGATCAACAGGCTATAGTTCTAATGTTTCATAGTAACCACATCCCATCAGTCTATAACAGCTGGCAATATTTGACAGTGATCCTGAGAGTAGAGAGTCACAGTGTAAGAGACAGGCCCCGCCTGCTGGGACTGAGAAAGACAGATACAAAGAGGATCTGCACACTGAGAGAATGTGCTTCTCTATATCCTCTCTCTGCTAATAAAACACATATTATTTTTCAATGATTATTCATCCCGATCACTCTCTTATCAATGTTAGCCTGTCCAGACTTGCGAGTTGACACCAGTACTGATGCATCATTGATGTTCTATCTAAATGTCACAGCGAAGGACACATCACAGGATACAGCACTATCCATCAGTAGGGTTAGAATAGAAATGTTAGCTAGCCTATCATATGAATTGACCCTTTGATGCAAGTTGAAACCTTTAGATGGAGAGCCATTCAATTATTTTCTCGGTAATAAGAAAAAGATGCCCAAGGCTGTAGGCTGTCGATATCCCTGCTCTATTCACCTGCAAGGAGAGCGAGAATGCAGGGAGAGACTGATTGTGTTCGGTAAAGGGCGGTTCAAATGTTCCTCAGAGCCAGCAAGGAAGTCAATGATTTATAGCTTTACAGGAAAAATGAGAAAAATATCTGTATATTTAAAAGCACAGTGCATTCAGACCCCTTGACTTTCTCCACATCCTGTTACATCACAGCCGTAAAAGTGTTTTTTTCCCGTCATCAATCTACACACAATACCACATAATAACAAAGCAAAAATAGGTTTAGATTTTTTTTCACATTTATTAAAAATAAAAAACTTAAATATCACATTTACATAAGTATTCAGACCCTTTACTCAGTACTTTGCTGAAGCACCTTTGGCAGCGACTACAGCCTCCATTCTTCTTGGGTATGACGCTACATGCTTGGACCACCTGTATTTGAGGTGTTTCTCCCCTTCTTCCCATTTCTCCCAGATCCTCTCAAGCTCTGTCAGGTTGGATGGGGAGAGTCGCTGCACAGCTATTTTCAGGTTTCTCCAGAGATGTTCGATTGGGTTCAAGTCAGGGCTCTGGCTGGGCAACTCAAAGACATTCAAAGACTTGTCCCAAAGCCACTCCTGCATTGTCTTGGCTGTGTGCTTCGGGTCATTGTCCTGTTGGAAGGTGAACCTTCGCCCCAGTCTGAGGTCCTGAGCGCTCTGGAGCATGTTTTCATCGTGGATTTCTCTGTACTTTGCCTCAATCCTGACTAGTCTCCCAGTCCCTGCTGCTGAAAAACATCCCCATAGCATGATGTTGCTACCACCATGATTCACCGTAGGGATGGAGACAGGTTTCCTCCAGACGTGAGTTCAATCTTGATTTCATCAGACCAGTGACTCTTGTTTCTCGTGGTCTGGGAGTCCGTTAGGTGCCTTTTGGCAAACTCCAAGTGGGCTGTCATGTCCCTTTTACTGAGGAGTGGCTTCCGTCTGGCCACGCTACCATAAAGGCCTGATTGGTGGAGTGCTGCAGAGATGGTGGCTTTCTGGAAAGTTCTCCCATCTCCACAGAGGAACTCTGGAGCCCTGTCAGAGTGACCATTGGGTTCTTGGTTACCTGCCTGACCAAGGCCCTTCTCCCCCGATTGCTCAGTACATTCTTATATCCATTTTTTTCTTTGTCATTATGGAGTATTGTGTGTTGATTGATAAGGAAAACAATTCATTGAATCAATTTTAGAATAAGGCTGTAATGTAACATGTGTGGAAAAAGTCTAGGGGTCTGAATACTTTCCAAATGCACTGTATAATATATTTTCAATGTTAATCATACTCCCCTTTATTGAAGTTCAGCCTATCCCCATGAGCATTGCATCTTGCAGTCCTGATTATGCATAAAAACAACATAACCAACATAATGACTTGAACAAAGGAAAACAACAAGGACTGAGATGCCCTTCAACTTATCTTAGCTGAGAGAGAGAGAGAGAGAGAGAGAGAGAGAGAGAGAGAGAGAGAGAGAGAGAGAGAGAGAGAGAGAGAGAGAGAGAGAGAGAGAGAGAGAGAGAGAGAGAGTGCTGTAAAACAGCTGCGATCAGTGGGGCATAGCCAGTGTTGAGTTGAGGAGGTCAGGAGGGCTTGTGAGTGCCCTACAGTGTGTATCCACACTGCACCTCCCATCCCGTCTGGAGGAGAGGAGGATGAGAGGACACAGCTACCTATCTGAGGGATGGATGTATCCACACTGCCCAAGCCTCAGAGAATTTCATGACTCACTTCCCAATGACACTGCAGTCACAATACACGTTGGGCCAGGAAACAATCAAGGGAGAGTTCAGCCATTTTACGTCATCTGGCTGGCAAGCTATCGCTCCTCCCAGCACAGACTGGGGTAAGACTCAAGTGTAGAGAAAAAGCCTGTGGGAATAGGGGACTGCAGTACTGCTGCAAAACAAGGTCAAAAACAAGATCCCAAAGGAAGGGGTCATAGAACACTGGGAACCAGTCTACATAACGGGGGAGGCAGATGACAAATAAGACAGAGAAATAAGACGCATGTGGACTTTTGATGAAATGAGCCTAGAGGATGTTATGAGAAGAAATGGAGGAGATGAAAGCCTAGACAGAAGGGTAGGGAGCGGGCTGTGGAGTGACCCCTCGCCCCCCTCTCTCCCCCCGCTGACGCTCTACTGAGGAGCCCTGCTGGACCCCAGGAGACCGTGAGTGTGTGTGTGTGTGATGTGTTAGAACAAAGGAAGGAGAGGCAGCTCTGCTCTGAAACAGCCCTGTAGCTACACATTATTCACCAGGCGTCCAATGCAAAAGCGTCTCTATAACCAACATTCCAGCCTCATGTGCTTCACCTCAACCTTTTCCAAAGACTCAAATCTGCATGAATCAACATAATTAGGCACCCGGAGTTAGAGCAAAGTGCAAGCTGTCTATGACTCCATGCTAATATATTTTCAACTAAAAGGACGGATATAAATGGACAGCTTAATTCCAGATTTAAAAAAAGACTAAAATGGGTGTGAAATAATAATGATATAGAGCATTTATTCTCATGTATCAAAGATGTCTGTATTTGTTTGAATCCAAGCCCTTCTCTCTCACCGTATGGGGCCCTGTTATTGCACCACTGGCTGGTGAGGACACAGCCCAGTCCACTCATACTCCAAAGGTATCGTCCTCCCCAGTGTCCCTCTGACGGACAATTCTGGAGGGCTTCCCCTGAGCTCATTACCCTCTGAGTGGTACTGTGGCACAGCCAACAGCCCTCAGGGTAACTCCTCCAGGCAGCAGACTGCTACCCCCAAACAGCAATCTGCTACAAAAACCCAGAGCCACAGAGAGCAAACCAGCTGGGTCACACCAAAGCTGGCTCCACCGGCTATCAGTAAATGGTATCCTGCAGCAGTATCAGCCCTGACATTATGAGGGAGCGCTTAGATGGTGTGTGTGTGTGTGCGTGCGTGCGTGCGTGCGCGTGTGCGTGTAGCGCAAGCAGTGAGATGATGAAGGAATTCCTCCTAGGAGACTAATAGTTCTGTCCCTGTGGGCTCAGTGTGAAGATGGATGTTCTGGCTGACTCCTATAGTGGTTGATTGTGTTGGTTTTACATCCGCATTTCACCTCTCTGTCAGCACAGAGCAGGGTTCTACTCTTTCTTTTGAGGTGAGCTCCTTGTTGTTTTGTTAATATATAGTGACATGATGGAGCTGTGAGATTTGTACCCTTTTAGCCATGGCAGAGTGTCTCATGGAGGACAGGCTGGGTAAGTTGTCGTTTTTCCCCCCGTTTATCTTCATGGTTTCTTAGCTCTCTCTGTTTCAGTGGACACAGGATATAGCATTTCTAAAAAAGTACGAGTTCCGTTTGATTAAGATGTGTTAACAAACGCTGCGAATCTGGACAAGTGCCTGAAGGGGTATATTATGCACCATAGTCCCAGTACACGGGGCTTCCCAGCCTGCATACAGCCATTACCACCATGTTTCAACTGACGCCCAGGGCAGTCACAGGAGGGAAGTGAGAAAAGTCTAAGCGCTTTAGAGCAGTCAGGAAAAGAAAAACACAAGTATTCTGTAGTAGAGGGATGAATGAGTGATGGTATAGAACGGCATAGGCAAGATGCTGTGGATGGTATAGAGTACAGTACATACATATGAGATGAGCAATGTAGGGTATGTAAACAAGATGCAGTAGATGGTATAGAGTACAGTACATACATATGAGATGAGCAATGTAGGGTATGTAAACAAGATGCAGTAGATGGTATAGAGTACAGTATATACATATGAGATGAGCAATGTAGGGTATGTAAACAAGATGCAGTAGATGGTATAGAGTACAGTATATACATATGAGATGAGCAATGTAGGGTATGTAAACAAGATGCAGTAGATGGTATAGAGTACAGTATATACATATGAGATAAGTAATGTAGGGTATGTAAACAAGATGCAGTAGATGGTATAGAGTACAGTATATACATATGAGATGAGTAATGTAGGGTATGTAAACAAGATGCAGTAGATGGTATAGAGAACAGTATATACATATGAGATGAGTAATGTAGGGTATGTAAACAAGATGCAGTAGATGGTATAGAGTACAGTATATACATATGAGATGAGCAATGTAGGGTATGTAAACAAGATGCAGTAGATGGTATAGAGTACAGTATATACATATGAGATGAGCAATGTAGGGTATGTAAACAAGATGCAGTAGATGGTATAGAGTACAGTATATACATATGAGATGAGCAATGTAGGATATGTAAACATTATATAAAGTGGCATTGTTTAAAGTGGCTAGTGATACATTACATCAAGATGGCAAGATGCAGTAGATGGTATAGAGTACAGTACATACATATGAGAGGAGAAATGTAGGATATGTAAACATTATATAAAGTGGCATTGTTTAAAGTGGCTAGTGATACATTACATCAAGATGGCAAGATGCAGTAGATGGTATAGAGTACAGTATATACATATGAGATGAGCAATGTAGGATATGTAAACATTATATAAAGTGGCATTGTTTAAAGTGGCTAGTGATACATTACATCAAGATGGCAAGATGCAGTAGATGGTATAGAGACAGTATATACATATGAGATGAGAGAATGTAGGATATGTAAACATTATATAAAGTGGCATTGTTTAAAGTGGCTAGAGTGATACATTACATCAAGATGGCAAGATGCAGTAGATGGTATAGAGTATATACATATGAGTACATACATATGAGAGGAGAAATGTAGGATATGTAAACATTATATAAAGTGGCATTGTTTAAAGTGGCTAGTGATACATTACATCAAGATGGCAAGATGCAGTAGATGGTATAGAGTACAGTATATACATATGAGATGAGCAATGTAGGATATGTAAACATTATATAAAGTGGCATTGTTTAAAGTGGCTAGTGATACATTACATCAAGATGGCAAGATGCAGTAGATGGTATAGAGTACAGTATATACATATGAGATGAGCAATGTAGGATATGTAAACATTATATAAAGTGGCATTGTTTAAAGTGGCTAGTGATACATTACATCAAGATGGCAAGATGCAGTAGATGGTATAGAGTACAGTATATACATATGAGATGAGCAATGTAGGATATGTAAACATTATATAAAGTGGCATTGTTTAAAGTGGCTAGTGATACATTACATCAAGATGGCAAGATGCAGTAGATGGTATAGAGTACAGTATATACATATGAGATGAGCAATGTAGGATATGTAAACATTATATAAAGTGGCATTGTTTAAAGTGGCTAGTGATACATTACATCAAGATGGCAAGATGCAGTAGATGGTATAGAGTACAGTATATACATATGAGATGAGTAATGTAGGATATGTAAACATTATATAAAGTGGCATTGTTTAAAGTGGCTAGTGATACATTTACATCAAGATGGCAAGATGCAGTAGATGGTATAGAGTACAGTATATACATATGAGATGAGCAATGTAGGATATGTAAACATTATATAAAGTGGCATTGTTTAGTGGCTAGCTAGTGATACATTACATCAAGATGGCAAGATGCAGTAGATGGTATAGAGTACAGTATATACATATGAGATGAGCAATGTAGGATATGTAAACATTATATAAAGTGGCATTGTTTAAAGTGGCTAGTGATACATTACATCAAGATGGCAAGATGCAGTAGATGGTATAGAGTACAGTATATACAGTGGGGAGAACAAGTATTTGATACACTGCCGATTTTGCAGGTTTTCCTACGTACAAAGCATGTAGAGGTCTGTCATTTTTATCATAGGTACACTTCTGAGAGACAGAATCTAAAACAAAAATTGTGTGATTTTTAAGTAATTAATTTGTATTTTATTGGATGAAATAAGTATTTGTTACATCAGAAAAGCAAAACTTAATATTACAGAGATCATTCGTTTCCTGTAGTTCTTGACCAGGGTTGCACACACTGCAGCAGGGATTTTGGCCCACTCCTCCATACAGACCTTCTCCAGATCCTTCAGGTTTTGGGGCTGTCGCTGGGCAATACGGACTTTCAGCTCCCTCCAAAGATTTTCTATTGGGTTCAGGTCTGGAGACTGGCTAGGCCACTCCAGGACGTTGAGATGCTTCTTACGGAGCCACTCCTTAGTTGCCCTGGCTGTGTGTTTCGGGTCGTTGTCATGCTGGAAGACCCAGCCACGACCCATCTTCAATGCTCTTACTGAGGGAAGGAGGTTGTTGGCCAAGATCTCGCGATACATGGCCCCATCCATCCTCCCCTCAATACGGTGCAGTTGTCCTGTCCCCTTTGCAGAAAAGCATCCCCAAAGAATGATGTTTCCACCTCCATGCTTCACGGTTGGGATGGTGTTCTTGGGTTTGTACTCATCCTTCTTCCTCCAAACACGGCGAGTGGAGTTTAGACCAAAAAGCTCAATTTTTGTCTCATCAGACCACATGACCTTCTCCCATTCCTCCTCTGGATCATCCAGATGGTCATTGGCAAACTTCAGACGGGCCTGGACATACGCTGGCTTCAGCAGGAGGACCTTGCGTGCGCTGCAGGATTTTAATCCATGACGGCGTAGTGTGTTACTAATGATTTTCTTTTGAGACTGTGGTCCCAGCTCTCTTCAGGTCATTGACCAGGTCCTGCAGTGTAGTTCTGGGCTGATCCCTCACCTTCCTCATGATCATTGATGCCCCACAAGGTGAGATCTTGCATGGAGCCCCAGACCGAGGGTGATTGACCGTCATCTTGACCTTCTTCCATTTTCTAATAATTGCGCCAACAGTTGTTGCCTTCTCACCAAGTTGCTTGCCTATTGTCCTGTCGCCCATCCCAGCCTTGTGCAGGTCTACCATTTTATCGCTGATGTCCTTACACAGCTCTCTGGTAGTGGCCATGTGTGTGGATAGCTGTTTTTTTATAGGTAAGGAGTTCAAACAGGTGCAGTTAATACAGGTAATGAGTGCAGAACAGGAGGGCTTCTTAAAGAAAAACTAACAGGTCTGTGAGAGCCGGAATTCTTACTGGTTGGTAGGTGATCAAATACTTATGTCATGCAATAAAATGCAAATTAATTACTTAAAAATCATACAATGTGATTTTCTGGATTTTTGTTTTAGATTACGTCTCTCACAGTTAAAGTGTACCTATGGTAAAAATTACAGACCTCTACATGCTTTGTAAGTAGGAAAACCTGCCAAATCGGCAGTGTATCAAATACTTGTTCTTCCCACTGCACATATGAGATGAGTAATGTAGGGTATGTAAATATTATATCAAGTGGCATTGTTTAAAAGTGGCTAGTGCTACATTTATTACATACATTTTTCCAGTGGCTGGAGTTGAGTCAGTATGTTGGCAGGAGCCACTCAATGTTAGTGATGGATGTTTAACAGTCTGCTGGCCTTGAGATAGAAGCTGTTTTTCAGTCTCTCGGTCCCTGCTTTGCTGCACCTGTACTGACCTCGCCTTCTGGATGATAGCAGGGTGAACATGCAGTGGCTCGGGTGGTTGTTGTCCTTGATGATCTTTATGGCCTTCCTGTGACATCGGGTGGTGTAGGTGTCCTGGAGGTTAGGTAGTTTGCCCCCGGTGATGCATTGTGCAGACCTCACTACCCTCTGGAGAGCCTTACGGTTGTGGGCGGAGCAGTTGCCGTACCAGGCGTTGATACAGCCCGACAGGATGCTCTCGATTGTGCATCTGTAAAAGTTTGTGAGTGTTTTTGGTGACAAGCCAAATTTCTTCAGCCTCCTGAGGTTGAAGAGGTGCTGCTGCGCCTTCTTCACCATACTGTCTGTGTGGTTGGACCATTTCAGTTTGTCCGTAATGTGTACGCCGAGGAACTTAAAACTTTCTACCCTCTCCACTACTGTGACGTCGATGTGGATAGGGGGGTGCTCCCTCTGCTGTTTCCTGAAGTCCACAATCATCTCCTTAGTTTTGTTGACGTTGAGTGTGAGGTTATTTTCCTGACACCACACTCCGAGGGCCCTCACCTCCTCCCTGTAGGCCGTCTCGTCGTTGTTGGTAATCAAGCCTACCACTGTAGTGTCGTCTGCAAATTTGTTGATTGAGTTGGAGGCGTGCATGGCCACGTAGCCGTGGGTGAACAGGGAGTACAGGAGAGGTCTGAGAACACACCCTTGCGGGGCCCCAGTGTTGACGATCAGAGGGGTGGAGATGTTGTTACCTACCTTCACCACCTGGGGGGGCAGCCCGTCAGGAAGTCCAGGACCCAGTTGCACAGAGCGGGGTCGAGACCCAGGGTCTCGAGCTTGATGACAAGTTTGGAGGGTACTATGGTGTTAAATGCTGAGCTGGAGTCGATGAACAGCATTCTCACATAGGTATTCCTCTTGTCCAGATGGGTTAGGGCAGTGTGCAGTGTGATTGTGATTGCGATTGCGTCGTCTATGGACCTATTGGGGCAGTAAGCAAATTGGAGTGGGTCTAGGGTGTCAGCAAGAGGGGGAGGGTGATATGGTCCTTGGCTAGTCTCTCAAAGCACTTCATGATGACGGAAATGAATGCTAGTCATTTCGGTAGTCATTTCGCTCAGTTACCTTAGCTTTCTTGGGAACAGGAACAATGGTGGCCCTCTTGAAGCATGTGGGGACAGCAGACTGGGATAAGGATTGATTGAATATGTCCGTAAACACACCAGCCAGCTGGTCTGCCATCTGGGCTTGCATCCTTGCGAGGGTTAACACGTTAAAATGTTTTGCTCACGTCGGCTGCAGTGAAGGAGAGCCCGCAGGTTTTGGTAGCGGGTCATGTCAGTGGCACTGTGGTGTCCTCACAGCGAGCAAAGAAGTTGTTTAGTCTGTCTGGGAGCAAGACATCCTGGTCCGCGACGGGACTGGTTTTCCTTTTATAGCCCCCAGGCCATCCTCAGAAGTGAAAGAAATAAGGGGACCTGAATAAAATGCTCTATATCTGAAGACAACATGACTAGACTTACTGCCTGTTGTGTGTATTCCATACCTTCACAAAGAAAAACAATCTGGGCTTTAACAATATATTCTCTGAGAAAAACAAGCGTGGTGTATTCCCTTGCAGGTTGCATAACGGGCGGGCAGCGCTTCACGTTTTCTAGTTTAAATACATAATGAGGGGCACTAGCAGCTTCTCTAAATCTCACTCAAGTCCCCCCCTCCTTAGATGGTGGTCCCTAACCCATCCCATCAAACCTCTACATAAATCCTTCATGTTAACCCCCATGTGGTGATGAGCAAACATGAGCTCTCTGCCATGTCAGAGGCTATAACCCTCCTTCAGCTGTACACACACACACAGAAAGAAACATGAGGTGTTGTGGGTCACAGGTAATAATGAAGGAGGGGGTTGTTTACAAAAAATCATATAGCGTAATCTACTGGAAGCCTTTGTTTTCTAGTTGAAAATGGATGCATCTGTGTTACATTTTATGCCCAAGTCCACTTTTCTCTCAATTTTTACTGAACATATTCCTAGTGTCCCGATTATCACAGGGATTGTGACAGGAACATGGAGTATGACTGGCCCAGAAAACTGTGGGTGATGTGTTCGGACTAGAGGTCAACCGATTATGATTTTTCAACGCCGATACCGATAATTGGAGGGCCAAAAAAAGCCGATACCGATTAATAGGCCGATATCATCTCGTTCCCTTTATATATATATATATATTTGTAATGATTTAGTCTCAAATAAATAATGAAACATGTTCAATTTGGTTTAAATAATGCAAAAACATTGTTGGAGAAGAAAGTAAAAGTGCAATATATCCCATGTAAAAAATCTAACGTTTAAGTTCCTTGCTTAGAACATGAGAACATATGAAAGCTGGTGGTTCCTTTTAACATGAGTCTTCAATATTCCCAGTTAAGAAGTTTCAGGTTGTAGTTATGTTACATCTCTCGTCTGAAGGCATGGACCAAAACGCAGCGTGGTAAGTGTTCATGATTATTTATTACTCAAAAACACTCAAACAAAATAACAAAGTGAAAAAATGAAACAGTTCTGTCAGGTGCAGACACTAAAGAGAAAATAACTACCCACAAAACACAGTTGGGAAAAAGGCTGCCTAAGTATGATTCCCAATCAGAGACAATGATAGACAGCTGCCTCTGATTGGGAACCAAACAAAGAAATAGAAAACATAGAAATAAAGAAATTAGAATGCCCACCCTAGTCACACCCTGGCCAAACCAAAATAGAGAATAAAAGCCTCTCTATGTCCAGGGCATGACAAGTTATTATAGGAATTTATAAGACTATTTGTCTCTATACCATTTGTATTTCATACACCTTTGACTACCTTTGACTAGATGTTCTTATAGGCACTATAGTATTGCCAGCCGAATCTCGGGAGTTGATAAATCATAAACAGTGCTGTGCTTTAAGCATTGCGTAGAGCTGCTGGAAAACGCAGGAAAGTGCTGTTTGAATGAATGCTTACGAGCCTGCTGCTGCCTACCACCGCTCAGTCAGACTGCTCTATCAAATATCAAATCATAGATTTAATTATATTAGAATAAACACACCGAAATATGAGCCTTAGGTCATTAATATGGTCAAATCCAGGAACTATAATTTCGAAAACAAAATGTTTATTCTTTCATCAACCACGTGTAGTTAACTAGTGATTATGTGAAGATTGATTGTTTTTTATAAGATACATTTAATGCTAGCTAGCAACTTACCATGGCTCCTTGCTGCACTCGTGTAACAGGTGGTCAGCCTGCCATGCAGTTTCATTGTGGAATGCAATGTAATCGGCCAAAATCAGTATCCAAAAATGCGGATTACCGATTGTTATGAAAACTTGAAATCAGCCCTAATTAATTGGCCTTGCCGATTAAATCGGTCGACCTTTAGTTCAGACCAGTGATATCATCATCTCTTATTGTCCTGAAGGTGTAGTCAGGGGAGACAACATGACATGGATTCCTCTCTGAGCCTCACAGACACACACAGCTATAAGAGCCCCAGTCATTTTCCACTTCATTTAAGCCATGTAATGATGCCTCATTGTTGTTTTATCACCCATATCCTTCTGGCATCATTATTACCTTAGCTGAAAGTGCAGTTACTGCCACTATATTATTTTCTCTCATCTCGTTCCCTTCAACCTGACTTCAATCATTTTAATGGAATGGAAGTGTACCAGAGGTAGCTATAAAATACAAGAAAAGCTCTATTCTTATGGGTGCTGTGAGGACACTTCGACCTACCCGAATTAGACAGGATCCTTTTCATATCTTATCACCTAATTGTATTGAACTGAGGGAGTGGGTGGGTGTTCTCCTGTGCTGCCTCAGCTGGCATAAGGTTTCACCCTGTCTGAGGAGTAAGGAAGCCTTGTTTTTTTGGGAGAAAGAAAGAAAGAAATAGAAGAGAAAAGAAAGAGAGAGAGAGAGAGAGAGCACTCCCATAGAGCAGTTCTTCCTTGCAAGTTGACGTTGATTTGGGATGAATCTCGTCCTGGAGGCAAGATGATGGAGGGATGGCCAGAGAGCGCGAGAAAGAGAGAGCGAGGGAGAGCACTCACACAGAGCAGTTCTTCCATTCTACCTACATCCTCTTGTTCCAGGCATACAGGATAAAAAGAGCATGAAACAAAAACCTGGCAGACAGTGTCCCAACACCAACCCAACACCTCCTCCCACTCTGCTTCCTTCCTCTTCCCATTCCCCCTCCAGCCAGAATGAATTCCACCAATCATGCAGCTGTGGTGCCAAGAGACCATTAAGAATCCACATTAACTAGGCTAGCCTGCCAGGCCCAGAGTGGAGTATCAACCCGAGTAAGGAGGGGTATAAATAAAACAGTTTGCTAAGTAAGCAACTCAAACTGAATCAAACACAGTTGTAGTCGTAAGAGGCTCACCACTTTGAGAGAGGTGTTTGTTTATCCAGTGCATCGCTAAGTGTGTGTGTAAGCGGGATCGCGCCTGTCTGTGTGGGTTGAGGTGGATTGCCGGCAACCTGCAGGTATTGCACCAGTTGAATATATTAGTGGCAGGAAGGAGCCAAGACCAGATGGGATATTAAATGATCTGAGGGACCAAGAGGGTTATATCATGATATACTACACCAGCTCAGTGAGACAGAAAGAGACACAGCGAGAATGAATCATGAAACATTCACCAGCTCACTACCTAATAAAACCCACTGACACAAACTAGATTATGCTGGAGGTGTTGAATGTCTATTTATTGCCATGTCTTTAGAGAAGTGAAGAGGGAATATTTCACAAACAGTCCTAGCAGTTGTTGATTGTGCTGAAAATAATCCCTTCCTTTGAATTGAATGTAGTGAGAATGTCAGACGAAATCAGGCGATCCCTTTTGCTACAGTACTGTAGTTTGGAAGCGCTGTCCAAGGTTCTGAAACTTTCTGCATTTCAGATAAGAAACAAGCCTGACATACTGCCCAGAATAATTTGCCTCTGTTGTACTTTCAGGCAATTTCTGCACCATAATAGGAATGAACGTCAAAACAATGAATTAGAGACAAATTGGCTTATCTCCTCTCAGGCATAGGAGGATCCTTGAATGTTTCCCTTTAATGAAGTCTACATCCCTAAAACCACATTAAAGCTACGATACTAAACCTCAAGGGAAGTTGGTCAAACTTTGATTATAACTTCGTAAATATTTTACCGTAGTAAAACTTTCACAATAGCTTTGAACCAATTACCTTAGAGAGTATATAGCCTCTTATAGCCTCTATAAGTCAAGACAATGGCTAATCAGAGTCTGACAACAAGATCCTTCTTACAATGTGGGTAATTTATTCCACATTCATCAGTACCATGTTACTACTGTAATTGTTTGGGGGACTCCTGAAGTGGAAACTACCATCTACTTCTGTAGGTCTGCGGCTCTATTCCCCACTGCCCTACTCTGTGTTGCTCTGCGTTGCCCTGGATTGTTTCCATCATCACTGTGATAAGGCCGAAGAGTAACAGCATTTAAAGCACTGCAGAATAGACTGGGACAGCCTAAAAACACACCAATTCAATATAGCTAGTGACTTTTCCCTTCCAGGTTAGGAGAACTTATGCAGCAGGTTAGGGTAATTAGGTTAAGGTTAGGAAAGGGGTTAGGGAAAATGCTTTCCTAACCTGCTACGAAAATGGCGTGTTTTTAGGCAGTCCCAATAGAGACTAAGTAGTTTAGACCAAGGGACTCACTTAACAGTTGAGGTGAGGGAGAAGGATGGAGACTGAGGGAGACGGAGGGAGGAGGGAGACGGAGCTCCAGTGAGGCCACAGAGGAAGTAGACCACACCATTCTCCAGCCAAACAAAGAAACCCACAGCACAGGAAGCATATTGACTATGGGCTGCTGGGAAATGTAATAATTTAGCTAACAGGGCATTACATTTCCTCTACTTGCTGTGTTCCCCCTGTCCTCATAGGGCTACAAGGGTCAGAGGCCAAAAGAGGGAGTGGTGGACTAGAGCTGAACACTACAACTAAACACAACTAGGCTAACTGGTGCTCCCTGTATAAACAGTGCCTTCAGAAAGTATTCAGATACTTTTACTTTTTCCACATTTTGTTACTTTACAGCCTTATTCTAAATTAGATTAAATTGTTTATTCTCCTCATCAATCTACACACAATACCCCACAATGACAAAGCAAAGACATGTATTTTTTTGTGCTAATTTACTCCAAATAAAACAGAAATAAACATTTACGTAAGTATTCAGACCCTTTACAGAGTACTTTGTTGAAGCACCTTTGGCAGCGATTACAGCCATGAGTCTTGGGTATGACGCTAAAAGCTTGGCACACCTGTATTTGGGGAGCTTCTCCCATTCTTCTCTTTAGATCCTCTCAAGCTCTGTCAGGTTGGATGGGGAGCGTCGCTGCACAGCTATTTTCAGGGTCTCTTCCAGAGATGCTCAGTCGGGTTCAAGTCCGGGTTCTGGCTGGGCCACTCAAGGACATTCAGAGACTTGTCCCAAAGCCACTCCTGCGTTGTCTTGGCTGTGTGCTTAGGGTCATTGTCCTGTTGGAAGGTGAACCTTCACCCCAGTCTGATGTCCTGGGGGCTCTGGAGCAGGTTTTCATCAAGGATCTCTCTGTACTTTGCTCCGTTCATCTTTGCCTCAACCCTGACTAGTCTCCCAGTCCCTGCCGCTGAAAAACATCCCCACAACATGATGCTGCCACCACCATGCTTCACCATAGGGATGGTGCCAAGTTTCCTCCAGATGTGAAGCTTGGCATTCAAGCCAAAGAGTTTAATCTTGGTTTCATCAGACCAGAGAATCTTGTTTCTCTTGGTCTGAGAGTCTTTAGGTGCCTTTTGGCAAACACCAAGCGGGCTGACATGTACCTTTTACTGAAGAGAGGCTTCAGTCTGGCCACTTGGTGGAGTGCTGCAGAGATGGTTGTCCTTCTGGAAGGTTCTCCCATCTCCACAGAGGCACTCTTGAGCTCTGTCAGAGTGACCATCAGGTTCTTGGTCACCTCACTGACCAAGGCTCTTTTCCCCCTTGCTCAGTTTGACCAGCTCTAGGAAGAGTCTTGGTGGTTCCAAACTTCTTCCATTTAAGAATGATAGAGGCCACTGTGTTCTTGAGGAATTTCAATGCTGCCGAAATGTTTTCGTACCCTTCCCAGATCTGTGCCTTGACACAATCCTGTCTCGGAGCTCTACGGGCAATTCCTCCAAACACATGGCTTGGTTTTTGCTCTGACATGACATGCACCGTCAACTGCGGGACCTTATATAGACAGGTGTGTGCCTTTCCAAATCATGTCCAATCAATTGAATTTACCACAGGTGGACTCCAATCAAGTTGTAGAAACATCTCAAGGATGATTAATAGAAACAGGATGTACGCAAGCTCAATTTTGAGTCTCATAGCAAAGAGACTGAATACTTTTTGGACCAGTGGTATTTTCAGTTGTAGTTTTGTTTTAGCAAAAAAAATCAAAATATTTGTTTTCACTTTCTCATTATGGGTTATTGTGTGTAGATTGCTGAGTAAATGTTATTATTCAATCCATTTTGTGGATTCATTTTGTGGTCTGAATACTTTCCGAAGGCACTGTATAATATATTTGTATTATTATTCATTGGAATGGGCTCGTAAGCAAGCATTTCACAGTGACGTCTACACCAGTTGCTCTCTCCACTCGCTGACTTAGTAGACGTCCTTACATCTATCTTAGCCTTGATAAGATCATGCTAATGTTGTCACCGTATCTTGATCCTTCGTTATCACAGAGGCGTTTTTTCAGAGCACATCAAACATATCAGGGTTTTTGTAAGTCTCCTATTTCCCTGTCTGTATCTCTTCCTCCCTCTCTCTGTGGTTCAGAGCCCTGTAGAGGCTGGCATTGTTGATCTGCTGAATGTTGTTAAGTGTTATCTCCTGCGCTGACAGCCAGAGGAAGTTTGGCCCAGACCTCACCCTGCCTGCTCACAGCTCTACATGCAGCGGCTCCTTGAAGATTAGGGCCCTCCTTTATTCCTCTCCCACACACCTCCACAGGTAAAGGCACAAGGAAAAGTCAGGCTGATAAGAGTTGATTGAAGGGCTCACTGGCTACAGTCTGTCACTCTGTTCTCTGTCAAGCAAAGGAATGGAACTTATGAAGAAGATTGAAATGTTTACCTGCCTGGACGTTTCACAAAGTTGGTAAAGTTTTCTGGGATTTGTTTACGATTGAATATTTGAAACTGTGTGTGTGTCCCTCTAAACGTCAATTCTGCAACACACTCATTGAAATACAATTCTAGAACTGTTGTACACATACTAAATAGAAGTACTGAGTGTACAGTGATTATTGCGTGGATATAAATATATTACAGGGAATCACCTACTAAGGGAATAAGATACTGAAAGAAATGTCAGAGAATCCCACAAGTGTCTGACTGTGACGGTGAAAGCAGAATGATGAAAAGACTTGGGGAAATGATTCAACAACACAGATCCTGGAGGGGTGATAATCAAACCTGAACCACAACAGGTTTTGTATCGTAGCATGTGTTGTAGTGCAGCTACAATACGGAATTCAAATGGAAATACTTTTGTTCAGCATTTCAATTTGGCACAGTTCCCTTCATCATGTTATCTATTTCAGATAATACCGGCTTTTATTCGTTTGGTTCTGCGCCAACGAAGAAAGAAGATACATATTATTGTCTCAGCATGCACAGTCATGGATAGCAGAGCTCTTTCACTCGAAACAAATAGGACCAAATCTAATCAAAGAGACAAAGTATTACAAGATCATTTTTTCAAGAAAAAAACACTACCCTGCAGAATAAGTCCAGTCTGGGTTGCTACAGAACTAAGTGTCAGCCAGGCGGCTAGAACAGGCAGGACTGTGCTTTCAATTATTTTACACAGAGGTATATGCTAGCATGATAATAAGACAATGAACACTTTCCCTCTCCTACCCCGTGGAGCACTGCAACGAAGCTCCTCCCCCCGTGGAGCACTGCAACGAAGCTCCTCCCCCGTGGAGCACTGCAACGAAGCCTGTGAATTAACAGGACTGTCACTGCATACATCCAGCATACAGCACTGCACAACACTTCACCGCACTGCCAGCATGAAATCAGGTGGCCTGGTCTCTGCCTTTGGAAACAGCCTCATCCCTTTGGAAATGTCATGGTATAAAGAGCTGAGCGATGAGGCAGTGAGGCACACGCTGCTCTCTTCAGGAGAGCTGGAGCTGACCCATACACTGTACCATGCTGCACCGGCCGGCACAGACCCCAGACAATATGGCTCCGCATGCCCGACGGCACAGCTCTCTGACTCCACATGTGTCGCCGTAAGAGGAAGCAGGCTGGGGCCTGGGAAATGGAGGGGAGGTAGGGGGAGATGCCAAGACTCATCAGAATAGTGTTCTCTCCCAGCAGATGTCCAGAGTCTGGCAGTGTTTGCCAACTCTCCACAGACACCAGCAGAGCAACACAGAGAGGAGAGAAAGCCTGTTCTGTCCTCTATCCTCCCAGATAGTATCAGTAAGAGCTAGCTGTCCTAACAGGGGACTGCATGCCTACATTTCCATATGTGGAGAAACTGCATCTATCATCAGGTCTGAGGACATTTAATTATATATCAAATGCAGGGAATAATGTATGATAATATTGTCAATAATTAAAAATAAAAAGTAAACATTTTCACTGGCTGATGACTATGAGCAAAGTCCAATAACTTAAACTGTAGCAAAAAATAAAGCTAAACTTTGAACTGGGCAAGATAATGGTTTGGATGTGTAGTGTGCACACTTGGAAATATCTTTCCTGCAAGTGATGGGTTGACATATGAGATTAGCCCCAGTCTGTAATGAGATCAGAGTGCAGTTAGAGAGCAGTTATTCAACGGAACACAGAGGCTCTGCAGACGCTGACCCTACTGCCAATCCCCTATGGATCAATCTCATTACTTTAGCTCCTAAATATCTCAGAATTTTTTTTTCTAATATTCAGTTATAAAGCTGTCATGTTTTTATCTCCTATTTAAAGGTCCATTTAATAGTGTGTCATTAATTAAAATGTCCCCATTACATTCTATTACTGTGTGGATCGTGAGGGGTAATCATTACCTTGGAGCAGAGAGAGAACCAGTGGTGAAGGTCTGGGACTAACTAGACTGATAGGACAACCCCAAAACCCCATTCCCTCTCAATAATGCAATGTCTCATCCGCATTTCCTCTGTGTTCGGATCCCTTGTCTGATTGGTGGATTTCTCCCATAAACAACTGCATTAGGGGGGCAGGTCTATTGGTTCAAGCCTCATTAGGGACCGCCCGTCAGGCTTACTAACACAACAATGTTCTCATCTCATCAGACAGATTGATATTAATAGCCAACCCTTTTCTAAGACACGCAGTGAGGATCAGAACAGGCTGGCTGGCTGTCCTCTTGATGTCTCATTTCCCGCCCTGATGGATGTTTAGACTGAGAGAAGGCCGTCTTCCCTCTCTCCTTCTCTCCCTCTCTCCCTCTCTCCTTCTCTCCCTCTCTCCCTCTATCCCTCTCTCCTTCTCTCCCTCTCTCCTTCTCTCCCTCTCTCTCTTCTCTCCTCTCCCTCTCCCTCTCTCCTTCTCTCCCTCTCTCCTCTCTCCTCCCCTCTCTCTCCCTCTCTCCTTCTCTCCCCCTCCCTCTCCTTCTCTCCCTCTCTCCTTCTCTCCCTGTCTCTCTCCTTCTCTCCCTCTCTCCCTCCCTCTCCCCCTCTCTCTCCCCCTCTCCTCTCTCTCCTCTCTCCTTCTCTCTCCTCTCTCCTTCTCTCCTTCTCTCCTTCTCTCCTTCTCTCCTTCTCTACCTCTCTCCTTCTCTCCCTCTCTCCCTCTCTCCCTCTCTCCTTCTCTCCCTCTCTCCTTCTCCCCCTCTCCTTCTCTCCCTCTCTCCTTCTCTCCTTCTCTCCCTCTCTCCTTCTCTCCCTCTCTCCTTCTCTCCCTCTCTCCTTCTCTCCCTCTCTCCCTCTCTCCCTCTCTCCTTCTCTCCTTCTCTCCCTCTCTCCTTCTCTCCTTCTCTCCCTCTCTCCTTCTCTCCTTCTCTCCCTCTCTCCCTCTCTCCTATGCTTCTCCCCTGTACTGTGCACTCAGGTGGAAGGGATAAGGGCGGTGTTCGCACAGCTCTGCATTCGATGGAAAGCATCGCTGCTACTGCCGGGGCTGCTGCGATGCAGACTGAACACAGTCAACACAGTGGACACAGTTCATTAAGCCACATCACAAGGCTGGTGATTCATTTCACGAACATATTTCATATGTCTAGAGCAGCGGCGGTCAGTGCCATTTAAGATGAGGGTAGACTTTACAATATATATATATTGAACATGGCCTTATTTATAATACAGCATATTGGATGACTATCATTCATATTCCATTCACCCAGTTCAATGTAAGATCGTAGTTCAGGCTACTACATGATACTTACATTTTCCCTGTACCCATCATGAGGTTGCTACAACCTAGCCTATGAGTGAAAGTCTACAACGTAAGTGCATACAGGTAGAGAGAAAATTTGAGGTGACAGACAGAGGCACATGGACAGACAGCCTTGCACACTCTTTCCTGCATCTAGCTGATCTAGGGTATAATGATTAGTCCAACAGTTGCAAATGAGAGTTTCTATTGGACAAATCCAGGAATATTTATCCCCGTTTCGTTCCGTTTGCTTCCATTTAAGAAATGTTTCAACAGAATCAGCAGACTGAATAGACCCCTGATCACGCATAAACACAGTTCACTTTCATATCAGCCCCATTGTATTCCTTCTTGCATCTATGCACTCTCCTCCTCTCACCCCTTCACTTGTGGACTTCAATGCACAACACATCACCATCTGGCCAAAAACATACTATAACCAATACACACAGGCTACATCGTTGTCACCATATTAACTAAAGTAAAGTCCCATCAACATAGCTAATAGAACTAACGCATAGGTAAACTCGCTACAATCATACAGTAACGTTACAGTCAGTAAGCAGATTAGCATATACAGTTGTAAGTCGTAAGTTTACATACACCTTAGCCAAATACATTTAAACTCGGTTTTTCACAATTCCTGACATTTAATCCTCGTAAAAATGCCCTGTCTTAGGTCAGTTAGGATCACCACTCTATTTAAGAATGTGAAATGTCAGAATAATAGTAAAGATAATTATTTATTTCAGCTTTTATTTCTTTCATCACATTCCCAGTGGGTCAGAAGTTTACATACCCTCAATTAGTATTTGGTAGCATTGCCTTAAATTGGTTAACTTGGGTCAAACGTTTCAGGAAGCCTTCCACAAGCTTCCCACAATAAGTTAGGAGGAATGGGCCAAATTTCTGGTGTAACTGAGTCAGGTTTGTAGGCCTCCTTGCTCGCACACACCTTTTCAGTTCTGGCCACACATTTTCTATAGGATTGAGGTCAGGGCTTTGTGACGGCCACTCCAATACCTTGACTTTGTTGTCCTGTTGCCATTTTGCCACAATTTTGGAAGTATGCTTGGGGTCATTGTCCATTTGGAAGACCCATTTGCGACCAAGTTTTAACTTCCTGACTGATGTCTTGAGATGTTGCTTCAATATATCCACATAATTTTCCTACCTCATGATGCCATCTATTTTGGGAAGTGCACCAGTCCTTCCTGCAGCAAAGCACCTCCACAACATGATGCTGCCACCCCCATGCTTCACTGTTGAGATGGTGTTCTTCGGCTTGCAAGCATCCCCCCTTTTTCCGCCAAACATAACGATGGTCATTATGGCCAAACAGTTCTATTTTTGTTTCATCAGACCAGAGGACATTCCTCCAAAAAGTATGATCTTTGTCCCCACGTGTTGTTGTAAACCGTAGTCTGGCTTCTTTATGGCTCAGCGGCCTTTCAGGTTATGTCGATATAGGACTCGTTTTACTGTGGATATAGATACTTTTGTACCAGCATCTTCACAAGGTCCTTTGCAGTTTGATGGGATTGATTTGCACTTTTCGCACCAAAGTACGTTCATCTCTAGGAGACAGACCACGTCTCCTTCCTGAGAGGTATGACGGCTGCATGGTCCCATGGTGTTTATACTTGCCTACTATAGTTTGTACAGATGAACGTGGTACATTCAGGTGTTTGGAAATTGCTCCCAATGATGAACCAGACTTTTGGAAGTCTACAATATTTTTTTCTGAAGTCTTGGCTGATTTCTTTTGATTTTACGATGATGTCAAGCAAACAGGCACCGAGTTTGAAGGTAGGCCTTGAAATACATCCACAGGTACACCTCCTATTGACTGAAATTATGTCAATTAGCCTATCAGAAGCTTCTAAAGCCATGACATAATTTTCAGGAATTTTCCAAAGCTGTTTAAAGGCACAGTCAATTTACTGTATGTAAACTTCTGACCCGCTGGAATTGTGATACAGTGAATTATAAGTGAAATAATCTGTTTATCATTTTTTGGGGAAAAGATGACTTGTGTCATGCACTAAGTAGATGTCCCAACCGACTTGCCAAAACGATAGTTTGTTAACAATAAATTTGTGGAGTGTTTGAAAAAAAAACGAGTTTTAATGACTCCAACCTAAGTGTACGTTAACTTCCCACTTCAACTGTATCTAAGAATGTGAACACCACATCAGTACAAACTTTGAATACAAATGCAAGGAACAAATCTCAAAGTTTTTCAAAGGAAATACAGTCTACTTTGTCCTTGGATTTCATGTGAATGTGCTGAAAGAATATGTTGGTTACATTGAGTAGAAACATAACATTCTTTTCCCCTTTCTGAGAAACAGTTTTTGATTCAAATAATACAGCCGTCACTTGGCTGCCTGCCAGGAATTAGCTGTTCCATTTTAGTGGGTTCACCGGGACTGACATCATCATCATCATCATCTCGCTCTGTGTGCTCCCCCGGATGGTGTAGCCATTAGCAACCATCTACAGGAGTGAGGCTTTTCCACTGATGTCGCCAATTGCTTTCACATGAATGTGTGCACATGCATGCGAATGAGCAGGTGTCCGTGGTGTGTTTGTGTGTCAGTGGCGTACTGCAGTTTGGCGTGGGACCCTCTGCCCAATTGTTTTCCCATATAATGTTAAGGGGAAACAGCTGCAATTCTACACATATTGCTATGGGGGAGAGAATTATGTGCAGTTTTATAGCCAATCTAAAAATCGAATAAAAGTGTATTGGTTGCGTACTTATTTAATTCTACACATTTTGCAATGAGGCTGAGAGAATTTTGCATTTTAAAACTCATTTCCTGTCATTCTAAAACGATTTGCCATGGCTTATGACATGTTCATATGCTATCTGGGGAGGGGGGGCCGATCCAGGATCCTGGGTGTGTGGGCACATGCGTGTCGGTGTGTGGGTGGGTAGGGCTGAAGGAACATGATTGAGAGGGTCTGGGGGATTGTTTCAGATTGTATATGATGCGTTTCTGTTTCAGTATAACAAAAAGTCCCCAATTTGATCTGAGATAAGGCATACATCCATAATAACTACATATCTTGACAGAAAGGAGACAACAACAAACAATCCCTCTACTTTCACAGGAACTCCACTGAAAAGAAATCTGCACACTGCAAGCAGTCAGCAGAACATAGTCAATGGGCGTTGATTAGGCGAGTCAGGTAACCTTGTATTGTATGGCAAGCAACACCCCTTTCACTATGCCTCACCATCAATACAACACACTCCTATTATGGCTGGAATAGCTCATCTCACTGAGGGGTGAAAAGAGCAGCACAAATGATTGCGGTGAAATGAGATGGAGAACACCCTAAAACATGACAAATACTGCATTCATAGGATAGACAGACTGACAGGTCCACCAGTGACCGTTCCCTTTTCTTCAAGCAGAGTGTGGAGGTGCAGTAGGGCTACATGTTGGCACGGTTACATGAACATCCTTTTAGACTGAGCCTTCTACTGGGGAATCATGTGTAAAAAAAAAAAAAACATACTTTTCCCATATCAGTTGGGGATCTGATGCAAACTGAGAAGCCTGGATGGAGTAGCTAGGAGAGTTAAAGATAAGACTGCCATTGTGCTCAATCAGCTTATAGAAGGATACTGTTGATGCAGTATAACACAGGACCATTTCCTAATGACTCTGTCTATGGGTTAACTGATCTCTAATCTCTGAGCTGTTTGCCTTTGTTTCTACCGGGAGAGGTAGCCATGTGACACCGCATGGGCGTGCCTATGTGAATCTGTAAATTCCCTTGGGGGATGTGTGTGGGCGGGGCGTGTTTATACAGAAGAGAGGGGGAGGTTAATAGGGTCTGCATTATTGCATTAATCATGGCAGTAATAAAAACACGCAGAGAGCTGATGGAAGAAGCAATCCCCCTGAGGTAGTCGGCTCTTTGCGAACCTCAATCTCCCCAGCCAGGTGGATCAGCAAGCTGCCCTCTCCTCTCCTCTCCTCTCCTCTCCTCTCCTCTCCTCTCCTCTCCTCTCCTCTCCTCTCCTCTCCCTCTCCTCTCCTCTCCCCAGCCAGGGGATCAGCAAGCTGCCCTCTCCTCTCCTCCTCTCCTCTCCTCTCTCCTCTCCTCTCCTCTCCTCTCCTCTCCTCTCCTCTCCTCTCCTCTCCTCTCCTCTCCTCTCCTCTCCTCTCCTCTCCTCTCCCCTTCTCCCCTCCCTCCCTCTCCTCTCCTCTCCTCTCCTCTCCCCAGCCAGGGGGATCAGCAAGCTGCCCTCTCCTCTCCTCTCCTCTCCTCTCCTCTCCTCTCCTCTCCTCTCCTCTCCTCTCCTCTCCTCTCCTCTCCTCTCCTCTCCCCTCCCCTCCCCTCCCCTCTCCTCTCCTCTCCTCCTCTCCTCTCCCCAGCCAGGGGATCAGCAAGCTGCCCTCTCCTCTCTCCTCTCCTCTCCTCTCCTCTCCTCTCCTCTCCTCTCCTCTCCTCTCCTCTCCTCTCCTCTCCTCTCCTTTCCTTTCCTTTCCTTTCCTTTCCTCTCCTCAGCCAGGTCCTGGGAGATCAGCCTCCCTGCCATGCCCGCTGATTGATGTGACAGACACAGCCCTTCCATTGGAGGCTGGGAGCACAATCACATCTGATGGCTTATTCATTTAAACAGTTGTAACAGTCCTGGTGGGACCCTAAAACGCCTGCATGGAGAAAACGGGACCAAGAAAAACATGTTTATCATGATGGATACTGTATTGAGGCTGCATGGATTTTATTTACAGGTGTAATCTTCTACCATCCATAACCTAATTTCAGTGATTTCATGACATTGACCCGCTCAACATGTGCCCTCTGTGGATTAAATTATCGGAACTGAGGTTATAACCTACTTTCATCACACAGGGTGATTTGGATAAAAAATGAACACATCCAAGCTACTATAACATACACAAAATGGTTTCTCGTTGTTTTGGATGAATTGCTTTCCCAAACTTTTCATCAGTGTCAGTTGGGTTTACAGTCAACACATTACTAACACACAGCACTCAGAATCCATGTTGGTTGGTGGAAGGTGTGGAGGTATAGGCTGCCTGTCAGTTTGATACAGTACAGTATTATTTGATGTTTTCTTCTATTGGGCCCTCTTCATCAAACTCACTCACTACAAGAGTTCCCCAGGGTGCTGTTAGTCTATTAAAAACTCACACACAAACTCCAGGACTAAAGCACACACACACACACAGCTTTGTTTTCAGTCGTTTTCAGGACTTTTTGGTAAGTCAATATTTATTCCCATTCCAAGATTTCCCTTAAAACTACACCTAACCCCCAAAAACGAACCCTATTCCAACCCTTAACAGCAGAACTGCCTTAAGTGTAACGGCTCTCGTTGGTGGTAGAAAGAGTAGACCAAGGTGCAGCGTGGAAAGTGATCATGATTTTAATTCGTTTTAAACACTCAAACAAAATAACGAAAACGCACAGTTCTGTCAGGCAACAGTAACGAAACAGAAAACAAGATGCCACAACCTAATGGTGGGAAAAAAGGCTGCCTAAGTATGATCCCCAATCAGAGACAACGATAGACTAGAATTAACATAGAATTTCATAGAATTTCCCACCCGAGTCACACCCTGACCTAACCAAACACAGAGAATAATAAGGATCTCTAAGGTCAGGGCGTGACAATAGGCCAACGGCCACTGACTTTTGATTTTGTAAATCAGCCCTCCAAAAAGCTATGTCGTGCTCCTTCCCTGACTTTTGATTTTGTAAATCAGCCCTCCAAAAAGCTATGTCGTGCTCCTTCCCTGACTTTTGATTTTGTAAATCAGCCCTCCAAAAAGCTATGTCGTGCTCCTTCCCTGACTTTTGATTTTGTAAATCAGCCCTCCAAAAAGCTATGTCGTGCTCCTTCCCTGACTTTTGATTTTGTAAATCAGCCCTCCAAAAAGCTATGTCGTGCTCCTTCCCTGACTTTTGATTTTGTAAATCAGCCCTCCAAAAAGCTATGTCGTGCTCCTTCCCTGACTTTTGATTTTGTAAATCAGCCCTCCAAAAAGCTATGTCGTGCTCCTTCCCTGACTTTTGATTTTGTAAATCAGCCCTCCAAAAAGCTATGTCGTGCTCCTTCCCTGACTTTTGATTTTGTAAATCAGCCCTCCAAAAAGCTATGTCGTGCTCCTTCCCTGACTTTTGATTTTGTAAATCAGCCCTCCAAAAAGCTATGTCGTGCTCCTTCCCTGACTTTTGATTTTGTAAATCAGCCCTCCAAAAAGCTATGTCGTGCTCCTTCCCTGACTTTTGATTTTGTAAATCAGCCCTCCAAAAAGCTATGTCGTGCTCCTTCCCTGACTTTTGATTTTGTAAATCAGCCCTCCAAAAAGCTATGTCGTGCTCCTTCCCTGACTTTTGATTTTGTAAATCAGCCCTCCAAAAAGCTATGTCGTGCTCCTTCCCTGACTTTTGATTTTGTAAATCAGCCCTCCAAAAAGCTATGTCGTGCTCCTTCCCTGACTTTTGATTTTGTAAATCAGCCCTCCAAAAAGCTATGTCGTGCTCCTTCCCTGACTTTTGATTTTGTAAATCAGCCCTCCAAAAAGCTATGTCGTGCTCCTTCCCTGACTTTTGATTTTGTAAATCAGCCCTCCAAAAAGCTATGTCGTGCTCCTTCCCTGACTTTTGATTTTGTAAATCAGCCCTCCAAAAAGCTATGTCGTGCTCCTTCCCTGACTTTTGATTTTGTAAATCAGCCCTCCAAAAAGCTATGTCGTGCTCCTTCCCTGACTTTTGATTTTGTAAATCAGCCCTCCAAAAAGCTATGTCGTGCTCCTTCCCTGACTTTTGATTTTGTAAATCAGCCCTCCAAAAAGCTATGTCGTGCTCCTTCCCTGACTTTTGATTTTGTAAATCAGCCCTCCAAAAAGCTATGTCGTGCTCCTTCCCTGACTTTTGATTTTGTAAATCAGCCCTCCAAAAAGCTATGTCGTGCTCCTTCCCTGACTTTTGATTTTGTAAATCAGCCCTCCAAAAAGCTATGTCGTGCTCCTTCCCTGACTTTTGATTTTGTAAATCAGCCCTCCAAAAAGCTATGTCGTGCTCCTTCCCTGACTTTTGATTTTGTAAATCAGCCCTCCAAAAAGCTATGTCGTGCTCCTTCCCTGACTTTTGATTTTGTAAATCAGCCCTCCAAAAAGCTATGTCGTGCTCCTTCCCTGACTTTTGATTTTGTAAATCAGCCCTCCAAAAAGCTATGTCGTGCTCCTTCCCTGACTTTTGATTTTGTAAATCAGCCCTCCAAAAAGCTATGTCGTGCTCCTTCCCTGACTTTTGATTTTGTAAATCAGCCCTCCAAAAAGCTATGTCGTGCTCCTTCCCTGACTTTTGATTTTGTAAATCAGCCCTCCAAAAAGCTATGTCGTGCTCCTTCCCTGACTTTTGATTTTGTAAATCAGCCCTCCAAAAAGCTATGTCGTGCTCCTTCCCTGACTTTTGATTTTGTAAATCAGCCCTCCAAAAAGCTATGTCGTGCTCCTTCCCTGACTTTTGATTTTGTAAATCAGCCCTCCAAAAAGCTATGTCGTGCTCCTTCCCTGACTTTTGATTTTGTAAATCAGCCCTCCAAAAAGCTATGTCGTGCTCCTTCCCTGACTTTTGATTTTGTAAATCAGCCCTCCAAAAAGCTATGTCGTGCTCCTTCCCTGACTTTTGATTTTGTAAATCAGCCCTCCAAAAAGCTATGTCGTGCTCCTTCCCTGACTTTTGATTTTGTAAATCAGCCCTCCAAAAAGCTATGTCGTGCTCCTTCCCTGACTTTTGATTTTGTAAATCAGCCCTCCAAAAAGCTATGTCGTGCTCCTTCCCTGACTTTTGATTTTGTAAATCAGCCCTCCAAAAAGCTATGTCGTGCTCCTTCCCTGACTTTTGATTTTGTAAATCAGCCCTCCAAAAAGCTATGTCGTGCTCCTTCCCTGACTTTTGATTTTGTAAATCAGCCCTCCAAAAAGCTATGTCGTGCTCCTTCCCTGACTTTTGATTTTGTAAATCAGCCCTCCAAAAAGCTATGTCGTGCTCCTTCCCTGACTTTTGATTTTGTAAATCAGCCCTCCAAAAAGCTATGTCGTGCTCCTTCCCTGACTTTTGATTTTGTAAATCAGCCCTCCAAAAAGCTATGTCGTGCTCCTTCCCTGACTTTTGATTTTGTAAATCAGCCCTCCAAAAAGCTATGTCGTGCTCCTTCCCTGACTTTTGATTTTGTAAATCAGCCCTCCAAAAAGCTATGTCGTGCTCCTTCCCTGACTTTTGATTTTGTAAATCAGCCCTCCAAAAAGCTATGTCGTGCTCCTTCCCTGACTTTTGATTTTGTAAATCAGCCCTCCAAAAAGCTATGTCGTGCTCCTTCCCTGACTTTTGATTTTGTAAATCAGCCCTCCAAAAAGCTATGTCGTGCTCCTTCCCTGACTTTTGATTTTGTAAATCAGCCCTCCAAAAAGCTATGTCGTGCTCCTTCCCTGACTTTTGATTTTGTAAATCAGCCCTCCAAAAAGCTATGTCGTGCTCCTTCCCTGACTTTTGATTTTGTAAATCAGCCCTCCAAAAAGCTATGTCGTGCTCCTTCCCTGACTTTTGATTTTGTAAATCAGCCCTCCAAAAAGCTATGTCGTGCTCCTTCCCTGACTTTTGATTTTGTAAATCAGCCCTCCAAAAAGCTATGTCGTGCTCCTTCCCTGACTTTTGATTTTGTAAATCAGCCCTCCAAAAAGCTATGTCGTGCTCCTTCCCTGACTTTTGATTTTGTAAATCAGCCCTCCAAAAAGCTATGTCGTGCTCCTTCCCTGACTTTTGATTTTGTAAATCAGCCCTCCAAAAAGCTATGTCGTGCTCCTTCCCTGACTTTTGATTTTGTAAATCAGCCCTCCAAAAAGCTATGTCGTGCTCCTTCCCTGACTTTTGATTTTGTAAATCAGCCCTCCAAAAAGCTATGTCGTGCTCCTTCCCTGACTTTTGATTTTGTAAATCAGCCCTCCAAAAAGCTATGTCGTGCTCCTTCCCTGACTTTTGATTTTGTAAATCAGCCCTCCAAAAAGCTATGTCGTGCTCCTTCCCTGACTTTTGATTTTGTAAATCAGCCCTCCAAAAAGCTATGTCGTGCTCCTTCCCTGACTTTTGATTTTGTAAATCAGCCCTCCAAAAAGCTATGTCGTGCTCCTTCCCTGACTTTTGATTTTGTAAATCAGCCCTCCAAAAAGCTATGTCGTGCTCCTTCCCTGACTTTTGATTTTGTAAATCAGCCCTCCAAAAAGCTATGTCGTGCTCCTTCCCTGACTTTTGATTTTGTAAATCAGCCCTCCAAAAAGCTATGTCGTGCTCCTTCCCTGACTTTTGATTTTGTAAATCAGCCCTCCAAAAAGCTATGTCGTGCTCCTTCCCTGACTTTTGATTTTGTAAATCAGCCCTCCAAAAAGCTATGTCGTGCTCCTTCCCTGACTTTTGATTTTGTAAATCAGCCCTCCAAAAAGCTATGTCGTGCTCCTTCCCTGACTTTTGATTTTGTAAATCAGCCCTCCAAAAAGCTATGTCGTGCTCCTTCCCTGACTTTTGATTTTGTAAATCAGCCCTCCAAAAAGCTATGTCGTGCTCCTTCCCTGACTTTTGATTTTGTAAATCAGCCCTCCAAAAAGCTATGTCGTGCTCCTTCCCTGACTTTTGATTTTGTAAATCAGCCCTCCAAAAAGCTATGTCGTGCTCCTTCCCTGACTTTTGATTTTGTAAATCAGCCCTCCAAAAAGCTATGTCGTGCTCCTTCCCTGACTTTTGATTTTGTAAATCAGCCCTCCAAAAAGCTATGTCGTGCTCCTTCCCTGACTTTTGATTTTGTAAATCAGCCCTCCAAAAAGCTATGTCGTGCTCCTTCCCTGACTTTTGATTTTGTAAATCAGCCCTCCAAAAAGCTATGTCGTGCTCCTTCCCTGACTTTTGATTTTGTAAATCAGCCCTCCAAAAAGCTATGTCGTGCTCCTTCCCTGACTTTTGATTTTGTAAATCAGCCCTCCAAAAAGCTATGTCGTGCTCCTTCCCTGACTTTTGATTTTGTAAATCAGCCCTCCAAAAAGCTATGTCGTGCTCCTTCCCTGACTTTTGATTTTGTAAATCAGCCCTCCAAAAAGCTATGTCGTGCTCCTTCCCTGACTTTTGATTTTGTAAATCAGCCCTCCAAAAAGCTATGTCGTGCTCCTTCCCTGACTTTTGATTTTGTAAATCAGCCCTCCAAAAAGCTATGTCGTGCTCCTTCCCTGACTTTTGATTTTGTAAATCAGCCCTCCAAAAAGCTATGTCGTGCTCCTTCCCTGACTTTTGATTTTGTAAATCAGCCCTCCAAAAAGCTATGTCGTGCTCCTTCCCTGACTTTTGATTTTGTAAATCAGCCCTCCAAAAAGCTATGTCGTGCTCCTTCCCTGACTTTTGATTTTGTAAATCAGCCCTCCAAAAAGCTATGTCGTGCTCCTTCCCTGACTTTTGATTTTGTAAATCAGCCCTCCAAAAAGCTATGTCGTGCTCCTTCCCTGACTTTTGATTTTGTAAATCAGCCCTCCAAAAAGCTATGTCGTGCTCCTTCCCTGACTTTTGATTTTGTAAATCAGCCCTCCAAAAAGCTATGTCGTGCTCCTTCCCTGACTTTTGATTTTGTAAATCAGCCCTCCAAAAAGCTATGTCGTGCTCCTTCCCTGACTTTTGACTTTTGAGTTTGTAAATCAGCCCTCCAAAAAGCTATGTCGTGCTCCTTCCCTGACTTTTGATTTTGTAAATCAGCCCTCCAAAAAGCTATGTCGTGCTCCTTCCCTGACTTTTGATTTTGTAAATCAGCCCTCCAAAAAGCTATGTCGTGCTCCTTCCCTGACTTTTGATTTTGTAAATCAGCCCTCCAAAAAGCTATGTCGTGCTCCTTCCCTGACTTTTGATTTTGTAAATCAGCCCTCCAAAAAGCTATGTCGTGCTCCTTCCCTGACTTTTGATTTTGTAAATCAGCCCTCCAAAAAGCTATGTCGTGCTCCTTCCCTGACTTTTGATTTTGTAAATCAGCCCTCCAAAAAGCTATGTCGTGCTCCTTCCCTGACTTTTGATTTTGTAAATCAGCCCTCCAAAAAGCTATGTCGTGCTCCTTCCCTGACTTTTGATTTTGTAAATCAGCCCTCCAAAAAGCTATGTCGTGCTCCTTCCCTGACTTTTGATTTTGTAAATCAGCCCTCTCCAAAAAGCTTCTTCCCTGACTTTTGATTTTGTAAATCAGCCCTCCAAAAAGCTATGTCGTGCTCCTTCCCTGACTTTTGATTTTGTAAATCAGCCCTCCAAAAAGCTATGTCGTGCTCCTTCCCTGACTTTTGATTTTGTAAATCAGCCCTCCAAAAAGCTATGTCGTGCTCCTTCCCTGACTTTTGATTTTGTAAATCAGCCCTCCAAAAAGCTATGTCGTGCTCCTTCCCTGACTTTTGATTTTGTAAATCAGCCCTCCAAAAAGCTATGTCGTGCTCCTTCCCTGACTTTTGATTTTGTAAATCAGCCCTCCAAAAAGCTATGTCGTGCTCCTTCCCTGACTTTTGATTTTGTAAATCAGCCCTCCAAAAAGCTATGTCGTGCTCCTTCCCTGACTTTTGATTTTGTAAATCAGCCCTCCAAAAAGCTATGTCGTGCTCCTTCCCTGACTTTTGATTTTGTAAATCAGCCCTCCAAAAAGCTATGTCGTGCTCCTTCCCTGACTTTTGATTTTGTAAATCAGCCCTCCAAAAAGCTATGTCGTGCTCCTTCCCTGACTTTTGATTTTGTAAATCAGCCCTCCAAAAAGCTATGTCGTGCTCCTTCCCTGACTTTTGATTTTGTAAATCAGCCCTCCAAAAAGCTATGTCGTGCTCCTTCCCTGACTTTTGATTTTGTAAATCAGCCCTCCAAAAAGCTATGTCGTGCTCCTTCCCTGACTTTTGATTTTGTAAATCAGCCCTCCAAAAAGCTATGTCGTGCTCCTTCCCTGACTTTTGATTTTGTAAATCAGCCCTCCAAAAAGCTATGTCGTGCTCCTTCCCTGACTTTTGATTTTGTAAATCAGCCCTCCAAAAAGCTATGTCGTGCTCCTTCCCTGACTTTTGATTTTGTAAATCAGCCCTCCAAAAAGCTATGTCGTGCTCCTTCCCTGACTTTTGATTTTGTAAATCAGCCCTCCAAAAAGCTATGTCGTGCTCCTTCCCTGACTTTTGATTTTGTAAATCAGCCCTCCAAAAAGCTATGTCGTGCTCCTTCCCTGACTTTTGATTTTGTAAATCAGCCCTCCAAAAAGCTATGTCGTGCTCCTTCCCTGACTTTTGATTTTGTAAATCAGCCCTCCAAAAAGCTATGTCGTGCTCCTTCCCTGACTTTTGATTTTGTAAATCAGCCCTCCAAAAAGCTATGTCGTGCTCCTTCCCTGACTTTTGATTTTGTAAATCAGCCCTCCAAAAAGCTATGTCGTGCTCCTTCCCTGACTTTTGATTTTGTAAATCAGCCCTCCAAAAAGCTATGTCGTGCTCCTTCCCTGACTTTTGATTTTGTAAATCAGCCCTCCAAAAAGCTATGTCGTGCTCCTTCCCTGACTTTTGATTTTGTAAATCAGCCCTCCAAAAAGCTATGTCGTGCTCCTTCCCTGACTTTTGATTTTGTAAATCAGCCCTCCAAAAAGCTATGTCGTGCTCCTTCCCTGACTTTTGATTTTGTAAATCAGCCCTCCAAAAAGCTATGTCGTGCTCCTTCCCTGACTTTTGATTTTGTAAATCAGCCCTCCAAAAAGCTATGTCGTGCTCCTTCCCTGACTTTTGATTTTGTAAATCAGCCCTCCAAAAAGCTATGTCGTGCTCCTTCCCTGACTTTTGATTTTGTAAATCAGCCCTCCAAAAAGCTATGTCGTGCTCCTTCCCTGACTTTTGATTTTGTAAATCAGCCCTCCAAAAAGCTATGTCGTGCTCCTTCCCTGACTTTTGATTTTGTAAATCAGCCCTCCAAAAAGCTATGTCGTGCTCCTTCCCTGACTTTTGATTTTGTAAATCAGCCCTCCAAAAAGCTATGTCGTGCTCCTTCCCTGACTTTTGATTTTGTAAATCAGCCCTCCAAAAAGCTATGTCGTGCTCCTTCCCTGACTTTTGATTTTGTAAATCAGCCCTCCAAAACGCTATGTCGTGCTCCTTCCCTGACTTTTGATTTTGTAAATCAGCCCTCCAAAAAGCTATGTCGTGCTCCTTCCCTGACTTTTGATTTTGTAAATCAGCCCTCCAAAAAGCTATGTCGTGCTCCTTCCCTGACTTTTGATTTTGTAAATCAGCCCTCCAAAAAGCTATGTCGTGCTCCTTCCCTGACTTTTGATTTTGTAAATCAGCCCTCCAAAAAGCTATGTCGTGCTCCTTCCCTGACTTTTGATTTTGTAAATCAGCCCTCCAAAAAGCTATGTCGTGCTCCTTCCCTGACTTTTGATTTTGTAAATCAGCCCTCCAAAAAGCTATGTCGTGCTCCTTCCCTGACTTTTGATTTTGTAAATCAGCCCTCCAAAAAGCTATGTCGTGCTCCTTCCCTGACTTTTGATTTTGTAAATCAGCCCTCCAAAAAGCTATGTCGTGCTCCTTCCCTGACTTTTGATTTTGTAAATCAGCCCTCCAAAAAGCTATGTCGTGCTCCTTCCCTGACTTTTGATTTTGTAAATCAGCCCTCCAAAAAGCTATGTCGTGCTCCTTCCCTGACTTTTGATTTTGTAAATCAGCCCTCCAAAAAGCTATGTCGTGCTCCTTCCCTGACTTTTGATTTTGTAAATCAGCCCTCCAAAAAGCTATGTCGTGCTCCTTCCCTGACTTTTGATTTTGTAAATCAGCCCTCCAAAAAGCTATGTCGTGCTCCTTCCCTGACTTTTGATTTTGTAAATCAGCCCTCCAAAAAGCTATGTCGTGCTCCTTCCCTGACTTTTGATTTTGTAAATCAGCCCTCCAAAAAGCTATGTCGTGCTCCTTCCCTGACTTTTGATTTTGTAAATCAGCCCTCCAAAAAGCTATGTCGTGCTCCTTCCCTGACTTTTGATTTTGTAAATCAGCCCTCCAAAAAGCTATGTCGTGCTCCTTCCCTGACTTTTCCTAAATGTTTTGTATTTTACACTGCTCATGTCAGAATGTTTTTGCAACTTACTTCACAGTTGAATTTGAATGAGGCCTAACTGAATGATAAGGAGGAAGAAGAGGTTGATTTAATTTAGAAAGACATTCGTGTAATGATTTTGTGTTATGCCTATTTATCAGCACTGTTAATCATTTGACCGCGCACCTTGTGGGTTGATAACATTCCCTTTTCCACTTTACTTTGTAAACATATGCTGCTACAGGACTGGGTTATTGACTGTGACTATATTACCTATCAAATGTATTGTAAGGTCATTGAAAACATGCTGTGTGTTGCAACGGGCCTTTAGAATAATGCAAACCTGCTCCTGGACTCGATCCAACTTGATGAGTGGGAAACAAAGCCTGCACATTCGGCCCATCGACACCTAAACCTTCCCGAAACTCATTTCACACATAACAAGAGTTAGCCTACAGACAAAATTACATTTACAATAATCTGATGAGTGACAATATTAGGATTATCGGTTGTCAAATTGTACATGAAGAGATGGGCTCATCTTGTAATTGTCAGATGCAGGGAAAGGAGCATCACTTTATCAAATCGTCCTTCAGTCACTTGCAGGTAAAACATTTGGATTTCAATATAGTATCATAAAGAGGATATTCAGCAGTTTCTATTACACTTACTTTGTCAAATAATTCATAATTCAAGAGGTGCAGTACTATTTCCAAATTTCCCCTTTTCCAAGAATATCTGTGCAGTCCATGCATTTATTACATGACCACTCTCACGGCAGCGTTTATCACAAGACCACTCGCACGGCAGCATTTATCACAAGACCACTCGTACGGCAGCATTTATCACAAGACCACTCTCACGGCAGCGTTTATCACAAGACCACTCGCACGGCAGCATTTATCACAAGACCACTCGCACGGCAGCATTTATCACAAGACCACTCTCACGGCAGCGTTTATCACAAGACCACTCGCACGGCAGCATTTATCACAAGACCACTCTCACGGCAGCGTTTATCACAAGACCACTCGCACGGCAGCATTTATCACAAGACCACTCGCACGGCAGCATTTATCACAAGACCACTCGCACGGCAGCATTTATCACAAGACCACTCGCACGGCAGCATTTATCACAAGACCACTCGCACGGCAGCATTTATCACAAGACCACTCGCACGGCAGCATTTATCACAAGACCACTCGCACGGCAGCATTTATCACAAGACCACTAGTACGGCAGCATTTATCACATGGCCACTCTTACGGCAGCATTTATTACATGACCACTCTCACGGCAGCATTTATCACATGACCACTCTCACGGCAGCATTTATCACATGACCACTCTCACGGCAGCATTTATCACATGACCACTAGCACGGCAGCATTTATCACATGACCACTCTCACAGCAGCATTTATCACATGACCACTCTCACGGCAGCATTTATCACAAGACCACTCACACGGCAGCATTTATCACAAGACCACTAGTACGGCAGCATTTATCACATGACCACTCTCACGGAAGCATTTATTACATGACCACTCTCATGGCAGCATTTATCACATGACCACTCTCACGGAAGCATTTATTACATGACCACTCTCACGGCAGCATTTATTACATGACCACTAGCACGGCAGCATTTATCACATGACCACTCTCACGGAAGCATTTATTACATGACCACTAGCACGGCAGCATTTATCACATGACCACTCTCATGGAAGCATTTATTACATGACCACTAGCACGGCAGCATTTATCACATGACCACTCTCACGGAAGCATTTATTACATGACCACTAGCACGGCAGCATTTATCACATGACCACTCTCACGGAAGCATTTATTACATGACCACTCGCACGGCAGCATTTATTACATGACCACTCGCACGGCAGCATTTATCACATGACCACTCTCACGGCAGCATTTATTACATGACCACTAGCACGGCAGCATTTATCACATGACCACTCTCACGGAAGCATTTATTACATGACCACTCTCACGGCAGCATTTATCACATGACCACTCTCACGGAAGCATTTATTACATGACCACTAGCACGGCAGCATTTATCACATGACCACTCGCACGGCAGCATTTATCACATGACCACTCGCAGGGCAGCATTGCTTTAGCTACTAAGCAAGATCTATGAACATTATAAAATGTAAATATGCTATTTATTTATGCAATTAATCCTTTAGAATTGCACTGGTGGTTTAGAAATACAGCAAATCATTTCAGCTGTGCACCTGCCTGGTTATATTATAATAACCTGTTTCTTTCTACTTTGTCAAAAGAAGCTCTCATTGGACTGTATTCATTACTACAAATCCATTACTAATTGCCAGGTCACAATTGTAAATGATAACTTGTTCTCAACTTGCCTACCTGGTTAAATAAAGGTGAAATAAAAAAATACAAAATAAAATCTACTAAAACAGTTTATCAAATCACTGTAGAAGAAAATAGACTACAGGCCTACGTTTTTTCTAGGATTTAGATTTACATTAAATATTTCCTTGACTATTGTTGTTAGTGTTATATACATTTCCACAAATATTTATTCATGCAATTTATTCTTTATATCAGTTTATGCACTATTTATCAAGCGTTGGTGGTTATTTTTGCTGCACCTGTCATGTTTGTCATTTATTATCTTGTCTTGTCCCTGTGCTCCCCATTCTATTCGTTTCCCTCTGCTGGTCTTATTAGGTTCTTTCCCTCTTTCTATCCTTCTCTCTCCCCCTCCCTCTCTCACTCTCTCGCTCTCTCTTCTCTCTATCGTTCCGTTCCTGCTCCCAGCTGTTCCTATTCCCCTAATCATCATTTAGTCTTCCCACACCTGTTCCCGATCCTTTCCCCTGATTAGAGTCCCTATTTATTCCTTTGTGTTCCGTTCCTGTCCCGTCGGTTCCTTGTATTGTATTCACCATGCTGTGAATGCGTTTCGCCCTGTCCTGTCGTGTTTTTGCTGTGATTGTGTATCGCCCTGTCCTGTCGTGTTTTTTTTGCCTTCATCAGATGCTGCGTGTGAGCAGGTGTCTCTGTCGACTACGGCCTGCGCCTACCCGAAGCGACCTGCAGTCTGTGGCCGCTTCTCCAGTTATTTCCCCTCTACAAGTCTAGAGGATTTCTGTTATTCCCTGTTTGGACTTAAATAAACTCTGTTTCTGTTAAGTCGCTTTTGGGTCCTCTTTCACCTGCATGACAGAAGGAACCGACCAAGGAATGGACCCAGCGACTACAGACGCTCGTTACACTGCCGTCAAGATCCAAGGAGCCATGCTCGGCAGACACGAGCAGGAATTGTCTGCTGCTCGCCATGCCGTGGAGAACCTGGCCGCTCAGGTTTCCGACCTTCTGGACAGTTCCAGAGTCTACGTCTCGTGCCACCTGTTACTTCCTGGCCTGCCGAGCCTCCAGAACCTAGGGTTAATAACCCACCTTGCTACTCCGGGCAGCCCACTGAGTGCCGCTCCTTTCTCACGCAGTGTGAGATTGTGTTCTCTCTCCAACCCAACACATACTCTAGAGAGAGAGCTCGGGTTGCTTACGTCATTTCACTCCTTACTGGCCGGGCTCGAGAATGGGGCACAGCTATCTGGGAGGCAAGGGCTGATTGCTCTAACAAATTCCAGAACTTTAAAGAGGAGATGATTCGGGTTTTTGACCGTTCAGTTTTTGGTAGGGAGGCTTCTAGGGCCCTGGCTTCCTTATGCCAAGGTGAACGGTCCATAACGGATTATTCTATTGAGTTTCGCACTCTTGCTGCCTCTAGTGAGTGGAACGAGCCGGCGCTGCTCGCTCGTTTTCTGGAGGGACTCCACGCAGTGGTTAAGGATGAGATTCTCTCCCGGGAGGTTCCATCAGATGTGGATTCTTTGATTGCTCTCGCCATCCGCATAGAACGACGGGTAGATCTTCGTCACCGGGCTCGTGGAAGAGAGCTCGCATCAACGGTGTTTCCCTGCTCCGCATCGCAACCATCTCCCTCCTCTGGCTTTGAGACTGAGCCCATGCAGCTGGGAGGGATTCGCATCTCGAATAAGGAGAGGGAACGGAGGATCACCAACCGCCTGTGCCTCTATTGCGGAGTTGCTGGACATTTTGTTAATTCATGTCCAGTAAGAGGCCAGAGCCCATCAGTAAGCGGAGGGCTACTGGTGAGCGCTATACTCAGGTCCCTTCATCTAGATCTTGTACTACTATGTCGGTCCATCTACGCTGGACCGGTTCGGGTGCTACATGCAGTGCTTTGATTGACTCTGGGGCTGAGGGTTGTTTCATGGACGAAGCATGGGTTCGGAAACATAACATTCCTTTCAGACCGTTAGACAGGCCTACGCCCATGTTTGCCTTAGATGGTAGTCATCTTCCCAGTATCAAATTTGAGACACTACCTTTAACTCTCACAGTATCTGGTAACCACAGTGAGACTATTTCTTTTTTGATTTTCCGTTCACCGTTTACACCTGTTGTTTTGGGTCATCCCTGGCTAGTATGTCATAATCCTTCTATTAATTGGTCTAGTAATTCTATCCTATCCTGGAACGTTTCTTGTCATGTGAAGTGTTTAATGTCTGCCATCCCTCCCGTTTCTTCTGTCCCTACTTCTCAGGAGGAACCTGGCGATTTGACAGGAGTGCCGGAGGAATATCATGATCTGCGCACGGTCTTCAGTCGGTCCCGAGCCAACTCCCTTCCTCCTCATTCGTATGATTGTAGTATTGATCTCCTTCCGGGGACCACTCCTCCTCGAGGTAGACTATACTCTCTGTCGGCTCCCGAACGTAAGGCTCTCGAGGATTATTTGTCTGTGTCTCTTGACGCCGGTACCATAGTGCCTTCTTCTTCTCCGGCCGGGCGGGGTTCTTTTGTTAAAAAGAAGGACGGTACTCTGCGCCCCTGCGTGGATTATCGAGGGCTGAATGACATAACGGTTAAGAATCGTTATCCGCTTCCCCTTATGTCATCAGCCTTCGAGATTCTGCAGGGAGCCAGGTGCTTTACTAAGTTGGACCTTCGTAACGCTTACCATCTCGTGCGCATCAGAGAGGGGGACGAGTGGAAAACGGCGTTTAACACTCCGTTAGGGCATTTTGAGTACCGGGTTCTGCCGTTCGGTCTCGCCAATGCGCCAGCTGTTTTTCAGGCATTAGTTAATGATGTTCTGAGAGACATGCTGAACATTTTTGTTTTTGTCTATCTTGACGATATCCTGATTTTTTTCTCCGTCACTCGAGATTCATGTTCAGCACGTTCGACGTGTTCTACAGCGCCTTTTAGAGAATTGTCTCTACGTAAAGGCTGAGAAGTGCTCTTTTCATGTCTCCTCCGTTACTTTTCTCGGTTCCGTTATTTCCGCTGAAGGCATTCAGATGGATTCCGCTAAGGTCCAAGCTGTCAGTGATTGGCCCGTTCCAAGGTCACGTGTCGAGTTGCAGCGCTTTTTAGGTTTCGCTAATTTCTATCGGCGTTTCATTCGTAATTTCGGTCAAGTTGCTGCCCCTCTCACAGCTCTTACTTCTGTCAAGACGTGTTTTAAGTGGTCCGGTTCCGCCCAGGGAGCTTTTGATCTTCTAAGAGAACGTTTTACGTCCGCTCCTATCCTCGTTACTCCTGACGTCACTAGACAATTCATTGTCGAGGTTGACGCTTCAGAGGTAGGCGTGGGAGCCATCCTATCCCAGCGCTTCCAGTCTGACGATAAGGTTCATCCTTGCGCTTATTTTTCTCATCGCCTGTCGCCATCTGAGCGCAACTATGATGTGGGTAACCGTGAACTGCTCGCCATCCGCTTAGCCCTAGGCGAATGGCGACAGTGGTTGGAGGGGGCGACCGTTCCTTTTGTCGTTTGGACAGACCATAAGAACCTTGAGTACATCCGTTCTGCCAAACGACTTAATGCCCGTCAAGCTCGTTGGGCGTTGTTTTTCGCTCGTTTCGAGTTTGTGATTTCTTGTCCGGGTAGCAAGAACACCAAGCCTGATGCCTTATCCCGTCTGTTTAGTTCTTCTGTGGCTTCTACTGATCTCGAGGGGATTCTTCCTTATGGGCGTGTTGTCCACAGTCTGGGGAATTGAAAGACAGGTTAAGCAAGCACTCACGCACACTGCGTCGCCGCGCGCTTGTCCTAGTAACCTCCTTTTCGTTCCTGTTTCCACTCGTCTGGCTGTTCTTCAGTGGGCTCACTCTGCCAAGTTAGCTGGTCATCCCGGTGTTCGAGGCACTCTTGCGTCTATTCGCCAGCGCTTTTGGTGGCCGACTCAGGAGCGTGACACGCGCCGTTTCGTGGCTGCATGTTCAGACTGCGCGCAGAAGAAGTCTGGTAATTTTTTTTCTGCTTCTGCTCCTGGTCTTGCTGGGTCTCAGTCTGTTCCCTGCCATCGCATCTCTCCTGTTCTTGTTCCTGCCCTTGCTGTGTCTCAGTCTGTCCCTAGTTCTCATTTTTTTTAGAGTAGTACCCTAGTTTCCCTTTTTATCGTTTTTGTTACGGTCCTGAGGAGAGGAGTTGGGTTCTTTCTCGGGACGTGCTGGACCGTTTGATCTATGATTTCCTCCGTTGCCGCCAGGATTCCTCCTCGAGTGCGCCAGGAGGCGCTCGGTGAGTGGGGGGGTACTGTCATGTTTGTCATTTATTATCTTGTCTTGTCCCTGTGCTCCCCATTCTATTCGTTTCCCTCTGCTGGTCTTATTAGGTTCTTTCCCTCTTTCTATCCTTCTCTCTCCCCCTCCCTCTCTCACTCTCTCGCTCTCTCTTCTCTCTATCGTTCCGTTCCTGCTCCCAGCTGTTCCTATTCCCCTAATCATCATTTAGTCTTCCCACACCTGTTCCCGATCCTTTCCCCTGATTAGAGTCCCTATTTATTCCTTTGTGTTCCGTTCCTGTCCCGTCGGTTCCTTGTATTGTATTCACCATGCTGTGAATGCGTTTCGCCCTGTCCTGTCGTGTTTTTGCTGTGATTGTGTATCGCCCTGTCCTGTCGTGTTTTTTTTGCCTTCATCAGATGCTGCGTGTGAGCAGGTGTCTCTGTCGACTACGGCCTGCGCCTACCCGAAGCGACCTGCAGTCTGTGGCCGCTTCTCCAGTTATTTCCCCTCTACAAGTCTAGAGGATTTCTGTTATTCCCTGTTTGGACTTAAATAAACTCTGTTTCTGTTAAGTCGCTTTTGGGTCCTCTTTCACCTGCATGACAGCACCTTGCAGGTTGATATGCATCTGATGCATTTGCTAAAGGTGATGCCCGGCAACGTTCTCTAGTGGGTACTTATAGGCTGAAAGGCCAGGCGGTTTAGTGTTAACGGAGGGGTCCATTTGAAGCTGAGGCTCTATGCTCCAGTGCACATCCATCCTGTAACTCTGAATCCTGTCAAAATCACATAGAAAAGCCCCCCCTATGCAGGTCACATGCTCTACATAACAAAGCTGGATGTTATTGGAGGGCAGTGAAACTAATAGCCGACTAATTTTAGATAATGAGGCTTAGTATGTAGGATTCCCTGGCCTTCAAAAGGATTAGATAGGAGCCAATCTGACGGCATACAAGGTGACTGACAGTGATGTGTTTCTGCCCCGTGGTAGTAACAATGATTTATTGTGTGTGTGTGTGTGTGTGTGTGTGTGTGTGTGTGTGTGTGTGTGTGTGTGTGTGTGTGTGTGTGTGTGTGTGTGTGTGTGTGTGTGTGTGTGTGTGTGTGTGTGTGTGTGTGTGTGTGTGTGTGTGTCTTATGTGAAGTTAATATGTGATGCAGACAATTACATTGATGGAAGCTACAATATATCTGCAATATTAAAGCTGATCTACCCACTAAACAAAAAATATATACATTTATGATAACATGTGAAAACATGCAAAGCAATATGTGATAACATGAAACTACACATGTGAATACATGATCCTGTGATTTGTGTTCTTCCTGTAAAGACCTACTTTGTGATCAGGGTGTCAGATTCCTGTTTTACCGGAGGTGCTGGCGTGGTTCATTTTGGCTGGCTCCCCATCCCCCCTGTCTCCAGCAATCAATACTCAGAGTAGAGCTGGGGTGGATGTCAGCAGGCTTAGACACTACCACACTGTCAATCTACCACAAACTGAGGCGACCCCAGGCACTCTCAGCAGCAGCACTGTGCTGGCTAAATGTCCTCTTTCTGCTCGTAGCCTTTAGCCTTTAGCCTCTGGCCTCTCTGTCGGGATAGACAGGCCAGCAGATAACAACAGTGATGAGGCTGAGATACGAAGGGTCAGCCTTAACAGAGAATGCTGCTGGTTATCCCACATCTGACACACCACTCATACATAACAAAGCAGCGATGCCCTTAAATACCACCAGCTTCATTCTACCCAAGAGATCCCTGTGGAACCATTAAGTTATGAGAGAGACCACAGACGGAGGCAAAATCGCTTTATAGAGCCATGGAAATTAACATGTGTCTTCCTAAATGCTATCACACAACGGTAATGCAGCGGAGGCCTTTATTGATTTGGCCTGCTCTACTCTGTGCCGCCCACCCCCTCCTCATTACAGGGAGCCCTCCCCGCTCTCTCCCCTCTGATTGGTTCAGCTCTGTTCTGACTGAAGGGTGCCTGCTGCCTGAATGAGGCACATACTGGATATCAGCGTGATTTTCTGGGTTTTAGAGAAAGCACAGGAGGACAGTGTAAGTAGCGGCCCAGCAAGCGCCGAGTAGGCTGTGGATTATGGTGCATATCTGGCTGTCAATCTCTAGGATTCAATTATTTGTGTTTTTCCCGCTGGACTCGCCTTAATAAGGAAATCCTGGAGACAATTTAACGGTTAATTAGATAAATGAGCAGCTGACAATATTTTCTGCCATTCTGAGAAGAACTGCTTCATGATTTTTCTCCCATGAGATTTGACAACAATTGCATTGTGTTCACAAAGTTGTCCTTTCAGAGATGCAGTGTGTGTGTAATTTTGCATCACAGTGGTTATTTTTTTAATTTTACCTTTATTTAACTAGGCAAGTCAGTTAAGAACAAATTCTTATTTTCAATGATGGCCTAGGAACAGTGGGTTAACTGCCTGTTCAGGGGCAGAACAACCTTGTCAGCTCAGGGATTTGAACTTGCAACCTTTCGGTTACTAGTCCAACACTCTAACCACTAGGCTACCCTGCCGTTATACAACGCACCCCCCCCCCCTCCCCACCTACGTAGAACCACCAACGCTTTGTGGTGACCTTCATCACATTGTTTGCATACATTTCATTTTGTGGTGATTGCTATTCTAATGTCAGTCACTAAGAGCAGGGTTGAATTGATTTATATGGGTCACTGCAGAACATCAATACTGTTAGCGGGCTGTGTGTGTCTCCCCGGGGGGAGGAGACTAGTCATCTTCAGTGAGTAGACAGCTAATGCACACATAATGTGCTGGCCAGCCCATGAATGACATTAAGACAATAGGTTAAATGTCAACTCAGCCATGGTCCTGTTTATGATTTCACCCACAGCTGAGGCAGCCACACAACGCACATATTCACCATAAACAATCATTTAAGCACACACACGCACACGCAAGCACAAAAACACACATAAGCCCATTGAAGAGAATACTAGATGAAAGTCAGTCAGGCTGTAGATGAGGATGCAAAGGGAAGGCAGGGGGGGGGTGGGGTCAGACAGACAGACAGACAGACAGACAGACAGACAGACAGACAGACAGACAGACAGACAGACAGACAGACAGACAGACAGACAGACAGACAGACAGACAGACAGACAGACAGACAGACAGACAGACAGACAGACAGACAGACAGACAGACAGACAGACAGACAGACAGACAGACAGACAGACAGACAGACAGACAGGTAAAAGACCAGTGCAGTGAAGTTCAAAAGACCCCTTTCAATCACACATCTAATCGATGTACACACACTAATGCACAAACACACATACAGTTTAATTCCATGTTTACTATAACATGTATTTCACACACGTAATTCCCTTTAATGATGTATAAATATGCTATGTATAATGCAAAAGCCCTGGGAACATGTAATTATCCAGTAATACTGTCTATGGTTAGTTTGTGTTTAGTTCTATCCAGTGTAGTGGAGGGTATTCGCAGGTATACGCCGTATGTCCACTTATTCTTTCAGTGGGCATGGTGCATACTCACTTCTCAATCCCCACTGACACATATCAAAGTAGTGTGGCGAAAGTACACGCCGTATCAACTAATAAGGCTGATGGAACAGATTGGAATGTTATGTTTTAAATGTTGATAAACTATTATTTGTTCCCATTTTAGGCGCAACAATGAACACACAGCGGTGGGCCTACGCGTAAACATTCCAACAATGAACACACAGCGGTGGGCCTACGCGTAAACATTCCAACAATGAACACACAGCGGTGGGCCTACGCGTAAACATTCCAACAATGAACACACAGCGGTGGGCCTACGTGGAAACATTCCAACAATGAACACACAGCGGTGGGCCTACGTGTAAACATTCCAACAATGAACACACAGCGGTGGGCCTACGTGTAAACATTCCAACAATGAACACACAGCGGTGGGCCTACGTGGAAACATTCCAACAATGAACACACAGCGGTGGGCCTACGTGTAAACATTCCAACAATGAACACACAGCGGTGGGCCTACGTGGAAACATTCCAACAATGAACACACAGCGGTGGGCCTACGTGGAAACATTCCAACAATGAACACACAGCGGTGGGCCTACGTGTAAACATTCCAACAATGAACACACAGCGGTGGGCCTACGTGGAAACATTCCAACAATGAACACACAGCGGTGGGCCTACGTGGAAACATTCCAACAATGAACACACAGCGGTGGGCCTACGTGTAAACATTCCAACAATGAACACACAGCGGTGGGCCTATGTGGAAACATTCCAACAATGAACACACAGCGGTGGGCCTACGTGTAAACATTCCAACAATGAACACACAGCGGTGGGCCTACGTGGAAACATTCCAACAATGAACACACAGCGGTGGGCCTACGTGGAAACATTCCAACAATGAACACACAGCGGTGGGCCTACGTGGAAACATTCCAACAATGAACACACAGCGGTGGGCCTACGTGGAAACATTCCAACAATGAACACACAGCGGTGGGCCTACGTGGAAACATTCCAACAATGAACACACAGCGGTGGGCCTACGTGTAAACATTCCAACAATGAACACACAGCGGTGGGCCTACGTGGAAACATTCCAACAATGAACACACAGCGGTGGGCCTACGTGGAAACATTCCAACAATGAACACACAGCGGTGGACCTACGTGTAAACATTCCAACAATGTCATTGAGTGAAAACACAGTTCTAAAATTCTCATCGCACAAGCGGTTTCATGGACAGAGATGGAAATGTCCATTAGTAACTTAGAAAGAGAGAAGCTCTAAAGATGCAACAACTATCATGGGTTGCTAATATGACTAGGATCATTCCTTTGGCTGCTAGACAATGACAGGAAGTTTAAAGAATTAAAGACAGGAGAACGCATATGAGTAAGTCTTTATGAAAATAATTGCCTCCACGTTTCTATGGTGGGTTTTTGGCTATAGGCTACTTTGAAGCACGGTAAGACATGCCTCTTAATATGAAGTAAAATGCCCAGGTGTCAAACAATTAAGCAACAGGAAAAATATAGCAATGCTAATGATAGGCCTAACCATCTTCTAGTTATTTGGAAAGGCTTCCCAAAAACATGCTCTATTAAATGTTAACTAGCTATAACAGTGCTAGGTGCCTGCACACTTGAATTAAAAGGGTAACTACGCATACAAATCCAAATATTTCTTAGATGTTTTCCCCCCATACCTTAAAAGTGTTCTCCTGATGTGGTTCAAGCATTGTTATGGACTTAGAACATAACATTTTGTTTTGAAAACCTGAAAATCTGAAACCTTTGAATGTCTGACTCAGTTGACAACCTAATTTATCTGATTCAATAGTAGGCCTACTATTAGCCTACTGACACAGTACAGCTTGGGCCGGCCTGACTGTGAAAGTGATTTTAGGTCATTCAGAGTGTATGTCACTGTTTGACATATAATTGTTCACACTGGGCTTCTGTCCTTCGCCGGGCAGGCCGTTCGGATTTTTTGGGGGCAAAATTAGAGTATACCCACTTCTGCAGGCACCACTACAACACTGGTTCTATCCTTCCTCTGATAATGAGTGGACTATGTGTGAGGCACACACCCAACAGACTGACTGACTGCTGTTTCATACACTAGCACTAAATGATGCTCTTTGTTTCTCTCCTCGAGCACATGCAGTACCAACACTTACAAATGGTGTGTCCTCTTTAGCCGTCTGAGACTCCTCATGCACTTACAAGGTTAAACATTAGGCCTGTAGATTATAGGTCATATACCCAGGTTCCCATAGCATTAATCTCCATTACTCCAGTCTTAATCTCAGTCTCTCCATTCCTGAAGAATTTAATCTCCAACCTGTGTCTCTTATTCTGTATCACTATTCATGCGGACAGCCATGATTTGTCACTATTTTAAAACGCAATTAAATTACCTCAAACATTTTTTTTTATGGATTCAATTATAAACCAAAAAAGGCACATATCCATTGGATGAGAAACGAGTTGGAAAAAATGTGGTCAATATAGAATTGACATCAAATCAAAAATAAATCTCTGTTAATTTTCCAGAGTGACAGGACTATAAAGGTGCTATGTGCTTTGTGATCTAAAGTCCTTGCTCCCTGTGTGCAGAACAATATTCCAAATGTTACCCCTCCACCAACGAGTCTAGACAGACACCCCAGGTATTTGTCTTAGACTCAACAGACAGAGCCTGCGGTCTGATTGTTGATGGGAGCTATGTCTGTACTCTCTCTCCTCCCTAGCTAAAATCTCCATCCTCCTAAAGGCATGAGCATGCTTCAGTTCGGCTGGCGCATAGTAGGCGAACTAAACGAGTATGCTTGCATACTCCCTTAAAAAGACCTTCGATTGAAAAACAGCAACTGCTATGTGTGTCTATTTTGAGATGCCGTAGCCAGTATACACTTCCTAAAAAATTGCCAGAATTAATCTAAGAACATTCCAGAAATGTTGACGTTATTGCAGAGGAGATCTTGGTTGTGCAATTTTACATTACAAGATGTTTGGTGCAGTATTTCTCAATGGAAAAAAATGTGCATGAAAACAAGTCGTCTCTCATTGAATGACAACAAAGTCTATTGGAGAATCCCTACAATTGACCAATCAATGACAAAGGAGCATAGACTTTGGTTACCGACGTCTGCTTTCGTCGAGAAACCATCAACCATGTGCTCGAACAGCCGGGAAAAAACCTGTACCGAAGTCCAAAAGGATTTTGTTTTCTCACAAAATGTAGTCATAATATATGCAAACTCTTCCGAACTGTTTCGGCTGGGAAGCATGCGGACGCCTTTAGTCCAATTGGAAGGGAGTGGAGAGGCTGCAGTGCTAACTCAAGCAGCCCCAGAGAGCCTGCCTCCACGGCATTGGTTATTGTTCAGAGAGAGGGTGAGGTGATGAATATTCACACTGGCAACGCGTACACACGCCGTGACTAAACATCAACCTTTTTTGCTGTAAACAAAATCCTGAAGGGACGTGCAAGGAAATGTGAATCAAATGCATAAATTAAGAAGCAGATTGAGTTAGGTACTTACAAAAAGTCTCAGTGTAAGGCAAGCACTGGAACTATATCAACCGTAAGCTGACAAAACAAAGACTAAACTTGCGCAAATCCATGCCTTGAGACAACCAAGAGGTAAAATGTCACTGAGACAATAGGGAGAATGTTCTGGATAAAGGTCCAAGGCATACACATAGCCCATCATGTCAAATTAACTGAAATTAGCTTTGAAACCAATTGAAACCGGGCTGGATATACAGAACAAGATACCGTGTGTAATGGTTCAGCTCTGTAAATGTAAATCAGCATACATGCTTTCCTAAGTATGTATAATGATTCAGTGTAAGAGGATGTGAGGGAAAGAGCGATGAACGAGGGCCAGAGGATGAATAACAAAGAGGAACAGCGCTAGATGAGAGCACACACTTCATCTGCAACCATAAGGCAGCTTGCCGTAGTGACAGTGATCGGTGATTTACAACAACACTTTGCCTGGGCAGAATTGACATAATTGCAGCACTTATCACACCATCACAGAAAAGTGAATCGTTTTGCAGAGCGAGAGTAGTTGTCATGGCAACGGCGACAAGGGTTCACCAAGAGCATGTCCTGGGCCTTGGGAGGGAGGAGAGGGGAGTGGAGAGAGCAGGAGAGAGATATGACATACTAAGTGGACAGGGACGGTAAGCCAATAAGGTGTGTCACTATGATAAAGTTAACAGCATGTAAACAAGCAGAGACTAATCTCCAATTAAGGAATTACAAATCTATAGGATAAATCAGCTCCATCTTTGTTAGCACAAATCAGGATAGGGCCATTTATAGAGTCCTGAAACCTCTGCAGATCACCTGCAGGGTACAAAGCTGCTATATGGGGTATTTTATGTTATGGTTTGTCAACAGTGGTGAAAAAGCATTAGTCAGTGTTTATTGTGCACTGACCGTTACAGTGACCTCGCAGGAGATTCACTTTACGACTTCATCTGGTTTTAGATGGCTTGGATAAATGAGTGTGGAACCCTGCCACCCCCCCCTCCTTTCTCTCTCTCCTCAGCATTTGATTTGTCCCAGGGAGAAAGAGGGGTGGAATCAGATGGAGAGGGCTGATGTGAATGGATGAGTGTAATAGAGAAGGCAAGGGCGATGCAGTCATTGCAGTCTTCAGTTATCTTATGATTTAGAGACATACAGTACATTTCCAAAGTGTTTATAAACAAGCATAAAGACATTGTCAGGGGGGGTGAAATAGGGTTGCTGGGCCATCTGTAGCTGTACTGAACAGTGTTGTTTTTCACAGTGCTTGGAGCAACGCGTGGGCCAGTAGCAGAAGACTTTAACGAGTTGACAGTATCTGTGGACGAGTTCCCGAAGAGAGAGAGACAAGCCAAGCAGCCGCTTACTGAGTCACCGTCTGAGACTCTCGAGGCAGGACCGCTACAGACACACGTCTGAGTTGGCCTGGAGAATATACAAACCTATATTAGGCATTACGCACACTAGCAGGGATACATTAGCAGGCAGATTTTGACTCCTAGTTTGAAACACGACCTGATGAAGTAGCTTGGCGTCGTGACCACCAAAGGTTTAGCCATCATGAACGGGGTATGGCCTTGCTTCAGCAGCCATTCTTGGTGCCCCTGTTGGTATGCATGTCTGTGTTCCATCAGAGACGGCTCTGTTCTATGCCTGGACTCTCTGCATGACGTCACTGCGGTAAACACTGAATGGTAGATAACTGACAAAAAAAACAACCACCACAAAAGATTTTAAAAAGTGAATTATCGTCAGTGAGGTTTCTTTTTAGTCAGCTGATAACACATTTCACAAGTGTATTTACCTGCCAACCTGAAAATCACAGCACAATAACAAACGGTTTGTCGGGGAAAGAATGCGTAGGCAGAATGCCACAGGTTACGTTCTACCAACAGACCACTTTGGAACAAAGACATAATCAGAAACACCAGGCCAGGCACAGACGCTTTAGATGCCGATCTGTTTGATACAGATGTAGGATCTTCACTTGAGCCAGTTTTCTACACCAGGAAAATAATCCTGCAGCAACAGGAAATGTGAATTATTATGTGGATTATAATGAATGGACCATTTTTGTAGGGATTGATACATTCTTCGTCGTGGCGAATCAAGTCTGACAATTTAAACGTGGAAATGACTCTTTTAGCAGCCTTTTCAAACCTTAAATACACTATACTCTCGAATATCCTGCTTATCAGGAAATTTCTCAGCAACAAAAGAGTGATCTAATTAGGATCTGACAGCGGTACCGCATACAGTACAAACACACAGCCCTCTACTCGGACAGCCAGCCTGACGCAATACAGCGGGCATCGCCTCTCCACTTTTCACAATGCTTCTTAGCTACCTTTCCAATTACTATAATAAGACTCACTGTACCAAATAAACATAGAAGAATGAATGTGTGGACGGTGGTCGGACAGTACAGTATGTTCATCTAAATAATAATTAGACAATCAGGTTTCAGCACAGATACAGAGTTTAGGGGCTTAGCAGATATATCCAGTAATTAAAAGATCAAATGGGAGACACATAAGTGAGTAAATGTGTGTTGTAATTCATGCGGATTGTAAATAGCAGGGAAACAGTAGTGAGAATATGAGTAGGAGGAACAGAGAGTGGGTGGATGCCTCTGCAGAACACTTAGCCTTTCAGTCATTCTCAAGGCCTCACATGCAATAAGGGGACGGCTGTATCCAGGCAACGTGTAGGGCTACCGCGCTCTGCCCGACTGCATCTACCGGCCATCAGCCAATCACACATCAATTCATACATCTGCTCTACCACAGGTGTCCATTGAGCTCACCAACCAGCTCTATGTGTGTGTGAGTCTTACGTGACTCTATAGTGTCTGAATGAATGTCTTTATCCAGCTGTCACTCCTCTAGTCTTATAACAGGCTCTAGTCCACACCTAAAGAACATTGCTATTGTGATTTTTATTTTCCTACACTAGTCTGCACTTCACCTGTAGTTTGGACTCTGTCAACAGGTCTCAGGTCTCAGAAAACTTTTTCAATCATTGCACTTAACTCAACTACACGTAAAGAGAACTATCGAAATATATATTTACGGATACACGGTACAATATCAAAATATTCTGCTTCAATCCGAAGGGACTTGAAAGGTTTGGTGAAGTGTGTCAAAAGCAATCTGTGATATTCTGGTTCAAAACACAGCTCAATTATGGCACATGCTCCAGTTATTACATTTCCAATCCCCCGGTCAGGCACACACCACACAGCAAGCACAGGGGGGGCAGACAGGCAGACAGGCAGACAGGCTGCAGACACCTGGCAACAGACAGCACATCAGCACAGACTGCAAAGAGACGGTACAGGGCTGCAGTAACAGAGCTCACGTCACACACACACTCACGCACACACACACACACGCACATGCACGCACACAGGCCGCCTACTCGCTCAGTGGCAGACACAAGTTTAGGCAAGGCAATATGTTAACATAACTGCCAGTGACAGGCCCTGTGCTGTTCTCTTCAGCATGTGTTTGATCCTTCAGGTAGAGGGGAATCAAAGCCCACAGGGGGATCCTCCTCTAACTGTTGCTGTGAAGCCACATAACAGCATACCCGTCAGGGGACAGAAAACAGGGCTAGTTTGTTAGTGATTCAGAACCATTAACAGCCAGTGGAAAACAGCCATAAAGCTGCAGAGGGGACAGTAAAGTTGTCAGGATCACAGCGCTTGGTGAAGCAGAGACCCTGCAGGGCTAAAACCAAGTCACTGTCTGATGTGACTCTAGGTCTTTATGAGGAAATATGAGGACCCCACGCAACAGTGGGCTCATAAACGCTCAGATAACTGTTGTGCCAATAGTCAAAGCTGGACCCATTCATCTTGAGGGAAGTCTTGGCTACTGTTGGGATGGGAGATGTGGTGTAAGCACAGCTAGTGAGACTGGAGGTTGCTGCTGTGTCCATTAACCTAATGTGGCCTTTCAATTAACAGAGTGCACAGGGGTTAAGACTCGCCTTCCGCAAGCTGAGGTTATCACATGTTTTATGGCCATGTTCTCAGAGACCTTAGAATACATTCAAAATATAGCCGTGTTTTCTGAGTTACACTGAACAAAAAATATAAAACGCAACATGCAACAATTTCAAAGATTTTACTGAGTTACAGTTCTTATAAGGAAATCTGTCAATTGAAATAAATTCATTAGGCTCTAATCTATGGAATAGAGATATGGAGTACCACCATTTGACTCATGCAGCGTGACGCATCTCCTTCACATAGAGTTGATCAGGCTGTTGATTGTAGACTGTGGAATGTTGTCCCACTCCTCTTCAATCGCTGTGCAAGGTTGCTGGATATTGGCGGGAACTGGAATACGTTGAATACGTTGATCCAGAGCATCCCAAACATGTCTGGTGCGTATGCAGGCCATGGAAGAACTGGGACATTTTCAGCTTCCAGGAATTGCGATAAAATGTAGGTAGCTTATGCCTGCCTATACCATAACCCCATCCCAACCATGGAGCTGTTGACATCAGTAAACCACTTGCCCACACAACGCCATACACGCTGTCTGCCATCTGCCCGGTACAGTTGAAACCGGGATTCATCAGTGAAGAGCACACTTCTCCAGTGAGCCAGTGGCCATCAAAGGTGAGCATTTACCCACTGAAGTTGGTTACGACTCCGAACTGCAGTCAGTTCAAGACCCTGGTGAGGACGACGAGCACCCAGATGAGCTTCTGACAGTTTGTGCAGAAATTCTTTGGTTGTGCAAACCAACAGTTTCACCAGTTGTCCAGGTGGCTGGTCTCAGACGATCCCACAGGTGAAGAAGCTGGACGTGGAGGTCCTGGGCTGGCGTGGTTACATGTGGTCTGTGGTTGTGAGGTGGGTTGAACGTTCTGCCAAAATCTCTAAAACGACATTGGAGGCGGCTTATGGTAGAGAATTTAACATTAAATGATCTGGCAACAGCTCTGGTGGATATACCTGCAGTCAGCTTGCCAATCGCACGCTCCCCTCTAAACTTGAGACATCTGTGGCATTGTGTTCTGTGACAAAACTGCACATTTTAGAGTGGCCTTTTATTGTCCCCAGCACAGAATGCATCTGTGTAATGGTCATGCTGTATAATCAGCTTCTCAATATTGCACACCTGTCAGTCGGATGGATTATCTTGGCAAAGGAGAAATGCTCACTAACAGGGGTATGTAAGAAATAAGCTTTTTGTGCATATGGAACATTTCTCCTTCACATAAAGTTAGTGATTTTATTTCAGCTCATGAAACATTATTTGTTGATTTTGAAAAATTTTGTTCAGCGTAATTATCATCAACTACAGTGCATTTTCACATTTTGTACTGTCATACTCTGTGGAAGCCTTGGCAAGTTTGGAGGGCAAAGTAATCAATTCAGGTGGGAACTTGGTCAGGAGTACTTCAGTCAGCAGCAGGCTACAGTCAGCCAGCCAATCAGTCAGTCCTCTCAGAGGTGTGTAAACCTCTCCCTTCAGACCTGCCTGGCATTCCAACTGCAGCAGCCTGCAGCCTCTCGATAAGAACCACGCCATAAAGCCTCTCTTTGAGGATAATAATGAGGTGAATTGCCAACATAAACACACACACACCACGCTGCACTCAGTGTGAAACAAGCTGCTAGCAGGAAGTTGTCGCAACAAATATTTTCACTGACAGCAACAGCTCTTTGTGATGGTCATGGAAAATATTAGTGACATTTTATTGCAGTAAGACTTTCAGCCATTAAGGAATATAAACACCTACACACCTCATTCCCCTCAGGTCTGACTCCAAGAAACCGGTTCTTCTTCTTAACTAACTTTCTTATCTCTCTCACTGATGAAACTAGTCTACTATAGATCTAACGCTCCACGTAGCGTGCACAAAATCAAAGCAACAATTTTGGATGGAGACCCTATGTGTGGCAATGATCAATCTGAAGAGGAGCACACCTCTCAAGACAAAAGGCTAACATCGCCTCTGCGATCAGACAAAATGTTAATGTGAACATAATCAAATATACATCAGGCAAGGACGGGACCAGGACATGGAATATTCATGTTACAGTCCAGGGCTCCATGCCTGCTCCCTGTCACTATGAGTGTGTGTGTGTGTGTGTGTGTGTGTGTGTGTGTGTGTGTGTGTGTGTGTGTGTGTGTGTGTGTGTGTGTGTGTGTGTGTGTGTGTGTGTGTGTGTGTGTGTGTGTGTGTGTGTGTGTGTGTGTGTGTGTGAGAGAGAGGGCAGGGCAGGCTGGATGGCTCATCTGTTTAGGGTTCCACAGTACACACAGACTCCTCCGAGGTTGTTCTACTGCTCTAGCACTCAACCCAAGCCAGACCGAGCACTAGAAACAAAACCTTGGCTATCAATTATTTACTGTCCAGTGGAGGTTTCTCAGAGGAAGGGGAGGATCATCCTCCTCAGTGAATTTCATAAAAATAGAAATAGTAAAATGTTATCCTTTTTAGATAAAACTATACTACGTCACCAAATAATTAATCAAAACACACTGTTTAGCAATGAAGGTCTACAGTAGCATCAACAGCACTCTGTAGGGTAGCACCATGGTGTAGCCGGAGGACAGCTAGCTTCCCTCCTCCTCTGGGTACATTGACTTCAATACAAAACCTTGGAGGCTAGTGGATCTCACGCCCCCATAGACTTACACAGTAATTATAACAAATTCCGGACGACTTCCTTTAACCTATGAGAGCTCTTGCAGCATGAACTGACATGTCCACACAATCAAAGGATCAGAGAATGAATCTAGTACTGACAGCATAAGCTACAGCTAGATGGTACTGCAGTGCATACAATTTGGTGATTAGTTGACTCAAAGAGAGAGAAAGACAATAGTTGAACAGTTTGAACACATACATTTCTTCCAAAATGAAGGAGAAGCAAGAGAGAGAGCTATATTTCATAGTATATTTTCTTTCACTTTCACTTACTTAGCTAGTGCAGCTAGTTAGTTTAGCCTACTCAAACACCCACAAACAGAGATGGATGCTATGTTAGCTAGCTGGCTATGGCTATCCAACACTGGAACTCAAGTCAGGGTAATTTATTGCCACCGGGGCCTATGCTAAACTGATTGCTGCCGACTACACTGTACTGCATGATTGTAGCGGGTTTACTAACGCTTGAGCTCAAGTAGCTATGTTGACTCTGTTGTGATAACAATTTAGGCTGTGTATAGCGGTTAGCAGTCATGGAAGGTTTTTTTTTGCCTGGTCACAGACAGCTGATGTGTTCTGCACTGAAAAAGGTGAGAGGAGGAGAATGCATAGATAGATGCGAGAAGGAATTATATATACACCATGAGATGTTTGAATGGGTCTGGTATGAAAGTGAACTCTGTTTGCGTGTGATCAGGGATGTATTTATTGTGCCGATTCTGTTGAAAAACATTTCTTAAATGGAAGCCAACGAAATGAATCGGGGATAAACACCTGAATTTGTCCAATAGAAAACTCTCGTTTGCAACTGTTGGACTAATGATTACATCCTAGATCAGGTAGATGCAGGCAAGATTGTGCAAGGCGGTACTGAATGTGTCACTGTCTGTCACCTAGATTACTCAAACTTCTCTCGACCTGTGCACCTACGTTGTAAACTTTCATTCACAGGCTAGGTTGTAGCAACCTCCTGATGGGTACAGGTAAAATTTGAGTATCATGTAGTAGCTTAAACCTATTGATGTTACATTGAACTGGGTGAATGGAATATGAATGACAGTCATCCATTATGCTGTAATAGAAATAAGGCCATGTTCATAAAAAATAAAAATCATCCTCCCTCATCTTAAATGGCTCCGACCGCCACTGTTACTGTCATATCGCGATCGCTAAATCTGTCATGAATGACCTACACACCAATGTTAACTGGGACTGTCTTCAGGCATTTTTGTATTTCTTACTGCAGTAGTAATACTAGGCTCCCTGGTCCAGCAGGCCATTCTTATTTGAGCCATAATCTGGAGTTAGAGTACCAACAGCTCTCAGGCCATGTGGCCTGGTTGTGTGGGCTGTATACAGGAAGTCAAGTCACCAGGGAGTCATGAAAAAAATAAGACAAAAACAAACTGACAATAATGGACCATTGAAGAAAGTTAATCTATGCTATTTTGTTGTTATTACGGCCACCTAAGTGTTAACCGGCTGTTTTGATTTTGGTATCACTTTCCAATGAAATGCATTACACCTACAAAATGTTACCTATAAAAAGGCCAATCCAGAGGTTGTAACCATGGTACTGAACTGCTTTACAGGATATGCATCATATACAGAGGGAATGTGCATCCAAACCTGATATTATTAGATTAGCTGCTATTTCCTGATTCAATTAAATCAGGAGGTATTGACCTTGCCTCTTGTAGTGACTCATGTTTCATCATAATCTGATTACATTGAAGAATAAACCATTATGGTTCACACAATACAAAGTACCTGAGATCCCAACAGACATCACAAATAACCAGAACATTTTCTATTTTAGGGAACAGTATAAATCCGACGGGAGGTTTAAATGAATCCACCCCAAATTGCAGGGGATTTCATCCAACTGCAAAGCATTTACTTCTGTTCTGTAATGTTCATGAGTCATTCGATCGATACGGCTTCCCAGAAACATTAGAAACAAACCCATAGCCATGGGCGAGCATTTAGGCTAACAGTGGGAACGCTCCTGGATAGGAGAGAGAGAGGGAGGCTGGTTTGGGAGCCGGAGGGGGGGGTGTGTGTGGCACACTGTCAGTGGAGCAGCATGGGGCAGGGGCCTGCTGTGTTCAAAGAGCTCGGCGAGGGCAGAGGGGCTTTGTCTCTCCGTACGGAGAGCAGTGCCATTCCGTAATGTCATTCATTCAGGAGGCTGAAGAAATTCAGCTTTTTATTTATTGACCCTTGTTTTACCAGGCAAGATGACTGAGAACATATTCTATTTTACAGCAATGACCCGGGGAAGAGTTACAGGGGGATGAGAGGTGATGGATGAGCCAATTGGAAGCTGGGAACAATGAGGTGGATGGTATGAGGGCCAGATTGGGAATTTAGCCAGGACAACAGAGTTAACACCCCTACTCTTACGATATGTTCCATGGGATCTTTAGTGACCACAGAGTCAGGACACCCATTTTAACTTCCCATCTGAAAGACAGTCCCCTACACAGGGCAATAACCCCTTCAGAGTGAGTGCCTTCTACTGGCCCACCAACACAACTACCAGCAACATCTGGTCTCCCATCCAGGGACCTACCCGGACCAACCATGTTTGGCTTCAGCCAAGCCAGCAGTGGGGTGCAGGATGGTATGCTGCTGGCTTGGCCCCTAAGACCCTCACAAACTTCTACAAATGCACCATTGAGAGCATCCTGTCAGGCTGTATCGCCCACAGTCGCAGGGCTCTCAAGAGGGTGGTGAGGACAGCCCAACGCATCATTGGGGGCACACTGCCTGCCCTCCAGGACATCTACAGAACCCGGTGTCACAGGAAGGTAAAGAAGATCAAGGACCTCAGCAATCCGAGCCACGGCCTGTTCACCCTGCTACCCTCTAGAAGGCGGAGACAGTACAGGTGCATCAAAGCTTGGACTGAGAGACTGATAGAAACTGTTTATCTCCAGGCCATCAGACTGTTAAACAGTAATCACTAGCTGGCCTCCGCCCAGTACCATGCCCTGAACCTTAGACAGTCACAAGCCGGTTACCACCCAGTACTCTACCCTACACATTAGAGACTGCTGCCCGATATACATGGTCATTGAACACGGGTCACTTTAATAATGTTTACATAATGTTTACCCACTTGATATGTAAATACTGCATTAGAGTCATGGCTCATCCTATATAATTCCTGCTGTACACACATATACAGTGCCTTCGGTATTCATAACCATGGACTTTTTCCACATTTTACTGTGTTACAGTCTGTAGTAGAAATGGATTCAATAGATTTTTGTTCTCTCACCTATCTACACACAATACCCAACAGACATTTTTGCAAATGGAATACACCCCTTTGCTACGACACTCCAAATTGTGTTCAGGTGTATCCAATTTCCTTCGATTATCCTTGAGGTGTCGCAACAACTTGATTGGAGTCCACCTCTGCCCAACTGAACTGTTTGGACAGGGTTTGGAAAACAAGACACCAGTCTACAGTAGATAAGGTCTCACAGTTTCCAGCGCATGTCAGAGCAGAACCAACACAATGAAGTTCAAAGAACTGTCTGTCGATCTCTGAGAGCACAGTGGTCTCCATCATTGGGAAATTGAAAAATTAAATGGAACTACCCAGACTCTGCCTCGAGCTGGCCGTCCAACCAAACTGAGTAACTAGGCAAGAAGGACCTTGGTCAGGGAGGTGACCAAGACTCCAATGACCACTCTGACAGAATTACAGAGTTCCATTGCTGAGATGGAAGAACCTGACAGAAGGACAACAGTCTCTACAGCACTTCACCAATCTGGGATTTATGGGAGAGTGGCCAGACGGAAGCCACTCCTCAAAAAAAGCTGTTTGCAAAAAGGCACATGAAAGACTCAGAGCATAAGGCAAATTATTGTGGTCTGATGAGACAAAAATGTAACTATTTGACCTGAATGGAAAGCGCTATGTCTGGAGAAAACCAGGCACAGCTCATCACCCTCTAACACCATCCCCACCGTGGGGCATGGGGGTGTCAGCATCATGCTTTTCAGCAGCAGGAACTGGGAGACTAGTCAGGATAAAGAGAACAATGAATGGGTCCAAATACAGGCAAATCCTTGATGAGAACCTGCATCAGAGTGCAAATGACCTTAAACTGGGGCGAAGGTTTACATTCCAACAGGACAATGACCCCAAGCATACAGCCACAGCAACGCTGGAATGGCTGCAGAACAATAACGTGAAAGTCAGACTTGAATTCCATTGAAAATCCACCAGTCCCTATCTAACTTAACAGAGCTTGAAAACGGTATATTCCAGACTCTGACATTGCTCATTCTGATCCGTCTTAATTTCTTGTTCTTTCTTTTTTGGGGGGGGTGGAAGATAATGCGTGTATTGCTAGATATTGCTGAATTGTTGGAGTTAGAAACATAAGCATTTCGCTGCACCTGTGATAACATCTGCAAAACTGTGTACCCCAACAATAACCTTTGATTTGATTCATCTAGGCTCAGTCCAATTAGACCGGGAGAATGGTGTAAACATCTACTGTAAAAGCATATATGGAGATTGAGTTTCAAAGAAAGAGAGAGGTGTGACCTTGAAGTGTGTTGGACAAAAACAAAGGCGCTAGATGCCGGATATGAGAGGGTGTCTAGGCCGTGAGTCTGTGTGTGGCAGGAAAAGGAGAGATTGGCCAGGTTGTCAGAGGTTGCCTGTTAAAAATGGGTCAGTGTGTCTGACCCTGTTAATTCAAGCCTGGTATGAGCTTGTCCTTCAGAAAGCTCAGACTCGCTAATGCACTAGTAATGCACAGCCATGACTAAGTACTTCCTGTCAGGTAGAACTGCAGCCAGAAGGGAGACAAAGGCTAGATCTGATCTAAGGTTATGCAAAGCAGACAAGCTGCTAGAGTAGCTAAATAAGAGATCTGGAGATCAGTTAGGCTAGGCCTATGTCAATGGACGATTCTTTAAAAAGCATTATCTTTATCCCTGTTAAGAGAGATCACAGGTATAACATGAGGTCTTCAATCTTTGATCTATTTTCATGGCCTAGAAATGTTGCCAGCTATCAACAGCCAAATGAAAACAGAAGGTTCGTGCCCTTGAATGTCAAAGTAACCATCAACAACAACAACAAAACAAATGATTCTGCTCCCCTCCTGGGTGCCATGGTTACCTTTGGCTGTGAGGGTTTTTGCTCTGTTCAGCTCTTCTGTTTTTGAAGGAAAAAAACCCACTTACGTAAACAGTCACTTAATCACATAACTAGACACACATCTCAAGTCATTAAAATGCCTATGAGGAAATTTAAATGAGAGCTTACAGCAAATGGCACTTTCATGCCAAGGGAACAATAGGTTATCCATGCTCAATTGAACTGCATACTAATTGGGTAATCACAGAGTCTAATTATAAGATGTTGACTGTCAGGACAACATGCATTTTTGCCTGTGGGGAAAGAAATGCTCATCATAGACAAATTGTCGTTTCTTAAGCCACAATAAAATGGTTCAAGGTAACAATAGGGCAGGTCAGTTGTATAGCATATGAACAGATAGGGAAATTGTTCAACACACGGAGGAGGTGGTGGGCTGGTTCGTTTTGGTGGTGATGGTGAAAGACAGAGGGCGGATAGGGGTGAGTCTCCTCAATCAGAGTCAGTACATTAGGGCTCTTCTCCACCGGTGGTATGATGCTTCTCTTCCTGGCGCCACCCAGTCGTCCCCAGGACACAGAGGCCAGACTCACCATACCACTGTAATGGGTTATTATTAACACTAATCACGAATACATTATCCACAAGCTGCGGATTATATGAAATATGCTAATTTCCCGAGGCCACAAAGTGTTACCAATTAAAGACGCTGACATTCTTGTCCTAGATCTACTAGCTCAACGCCAGAAATTCTTGGACGGTTCTCCAACAGCTGCACAAGCGAGGCACTAGAAACGGTAACCCTGTGTATGGTGTGCCAGCAAGCGTGCGTGTGTGAATGTGTGGCAGTCCAGTGTCTCCAGGAATAAGCAGGCTGGTCAAAGATGAAGGAAAGGAATGCTGGCCCATCTCTCCAGTCTCCACAAAGATAATATTACAAATCAAAAAATGAAATATTTTAAAGGAAAACTTTCAACTGTTAGCCACGTGAAGACATTTACATTTACATTTAAGTCATTTAGCAGACGCTCTTATCCAGAGCGACTTACAAATTGGTGCATTCACCTTATGACATCCAGTGGAACAGTCACTTTACAATAGTGCATCTAAAACTTAAGGGGGGTGAGAGGGATTACTTATCCTATCCTAGGTATTCCTTAAAGAGGTGGGGTTTCAGGTGTCTCCGGAAGGTGGTGATTGACTCCGCTGTCCTGGCGTCGTGGGGGAGTTTGTTCCACCATTGGGGGGCCAGGGCAGCGAACAGTTTTGACTGGGCTGAGCGGGAGCTGTACTTCCTCAGTGGTAGGGAGGCGAGCAGGCCAGAGGTGGATGAACGCAGTGCCCTTGTTTGGGTGTAGGGCCTGATCAGAGCCTGGAGGTACTGAGGTGCCGTTCCCCTCACAGCTCCGTAGGCAAGCACCATGGTCTTGTAGCGGATGCGAGCTTCAACTGGAAGCCAGTGGAGAGAACGGAGGAGCGGGGTGACATCTTTAATGTCGGTGGCTTGATTGCAATGAACAGGCAGAACTTAACACAGGTTACCACTGGCTTTCCTAAAACATTACTAAACGGGGGATTACATGCGCCTGCTGGCTAAACTAAGCTTGATTGCAATGAAAAACCAACAAGGGTAAACCAGCAGATTAGTTGATCTTTCTCATTGACCTGTCACCGGAAACCGTAAGGCTGATGAATGAGTATAAGAATATAGAAGTAGTAGGCCTATATTTGTTTCAAACGTTTCACCTTAGTTGACAAAATAATATAATATATGCCATTCAAAATAACTTTATAGACATTTACAGACTTTTACATTTTCATTTGATAAAAAACATAGATTATATAACTCAATCACAATTTACTTGATTTAGTTACACATTTCAAGTATGGACTCTCCTACAGGCACCCTAACACATTGTTTATGGTCATGTACCAAAATACAAAGATACTGGTCTGGTGTCCTGCAAGAAATTGAAAAGATCCTAGGGGTTGATCTAGAATTGGACCCAGTTTCTTTACTGTTAGGTCTCCCTAGTAGGCATGTTACTTCTGTCTGTAAAAGGAGGCTTTACAACATCCTTACCTTCGCAGCGAGGAAAAACATCCTTTTACAGTGGATTAGTGATAAGGTTCCTTCTATTAAAGACTGGCATAAGATACTATTTGAATGGGTGCCTCTGGAATATCTGACATGTACATTGCATTCTAAAACAGACCAGTTCTACAAAGTATGGGAACCTTATCTAAATGATCTAGAACCTGAGGTATCAGCTATTATGCTGCAAGGATTCTCTTAGAATGGCGGGGATCTATGTATTTCAGAACTACACTGTACGTTCCATGTGTGGAACCTAACCTCTTGGTTTAAACTGAGCTTTTTTGTTTAATTTCTGTTTGTAAGTTTGTTTAAAATGTATGTATTGAGAGACGCAATGATGGTGATGGGGTGAGAGAAGCACAGAGCGGGAAGAGGAAAATGGTGTGCGTATGTATGGGTGTGTATATGTGTGTGTGTGCGTGCGTGTATGTATGCATAGGTGTGTGTATATGCATGGGTATATGTATATGTGTGTATGTATGTGTATGTATGTATGTGTATATATATGCACGTAGATATGGGTAAGTGGGGGCTGTTTTTCTTTTTGTTCTGTGTGCTTTGTCTCTGTTGTATCTCTTAATATGGGTGAAAATTGTGAAATTTCAATATAAATACTGTTAAAAAAAGTATGGACTCTCCAGGGATTTTATACCCCCAATATTGATAAGAAATGACCATATCAGGCTATTTATTTTAAAGACAGTTGTATTCAATGGATTACATACATTGGAAATGAATAACATAATTAGAGCATGCTACACCATCAACATCAGTTCATTTGTATTTGTATTTATTGTGATTTCTCATTAGCTGCTGCCCCTTCCTGGGGTCCAGCAAAATTAAGGCAGTTTATACCAGAGGACGACCGATTAATCGGATTGGGCGATTAATTAGGGCCGATTTTAAGTTTTCATAACAATCGGATATCGGTATTTTTGGACACCGATTTGGACTATTTAAAAAAAGATATATATATTTTTACACCTTTATTTAATCTTTATTTAACTAGGCAAGTCAGTTAAGAACACATTCTGATTTTCAATGATGGCCTAGGAACGGTGGGTTATCTGCCTCGTTCAGGGGCAGAATGACAGATTTTTACCTTGTCAGCTCGGGGGATACAATCTTGCAGCCTTACAGTTAACTAGTCCAACGCTCTAACCACCTGATTACACTGCCCTCCACGAGGAGCCTGCCTGTTACGCGAATGCAGTAAGCCAAGGTAAGTTGCTAGCTAGCATTAAACTTATCTTATAAAAAACAATCAATCAATCATAATCACTAGTTGACTACACATGGTTAATGATATTACTAGTTTATCTAGCGTGTCCTGCGTTGCATATAATCGATGCGGTGCATATCGTTGCTCCAATGTGTACCTAACCATGAACATCAATGCCTTTCTTAAAATCAATACACATAAGTAGATATTTTTTAAACCTGCATATTTAGCTAAAAGAAATCCAGGTTAGCAGGCAATATTAACCAGGTGAAATTGTGTCACTTCTCTTGCGTTCATTGCACGCTGAGTCAGTGTATATGCAACAGTTCGAAATAGTCTTGAAAAATGTTGGCTGCAATCAAGACTGAAAGATAACCTCGACATCTGCATTAGAGAGTGGTAATTCGCTGGCCAATGTTGGCTGCAATTGAGATCAGCTGTGCGGGTGATTTTAACACGTGTTGATGGTTTAACGTGAGATCAATTCGCGAAAATCTTGCGGCTTTCAATGGTTGCAATTGGCCCATTCAATTTTACTGCTACATCAGAAACATGTCAGAAACTTGGATCTTTGACAAGGATAATATGGTCTATTTCAGGATAACTGCCATATCCACTTGAGTGACAACAGCATTACTTTACTGATAATGAACATACTCAGCTGTGTGAAATATTGCTGTAACACAAACATTTTCCTTTCCACATAAATTATGGTTTGTACATTCTAGCTGTGTAAACCACAAACACACACTATACTGTATATCTATCTAACCCTCTAAATACACTGTGTCTAACTTAACAGTGGCTTTCTGTAACTGGGATAAATTACGAGAATCGTGAACAGAGGCCATATTTCCAATCTAGCACACAGTTAATAATTCAACATTTAATATAAAACAACAAGTTGTCCAGTAACAATATCATTGAATAATTGATTCACTGCACTCTCCTCCCATGCCACTGGATATGAATGACATTTTAAAGAATCAGAAAACCATATTACAGTGGGGCAAAAAAGTATTTAGTCAGCCACCAATTGTGCAAGTTCTCCCACTTAAAAAGATGAGAGAGGCCTGTAATTTTCATCATAGGTACACTTCAACTAGACGAGAAAAATCCAGAAAATCACATTGTAGGATTTTTCATTAATTTATTTGCAAATTATGGGGGAAAATAAGTATGAAACGGCTAGCTTTAGTTAGCGGTGGTTCGCGCTAAATAGCGTTTCAATCGGTGACGTCACTTGCTCTGAGACCTTGAAGTAGTGGTTCCCCTTGCTCTGCAAGAGCCGCGGCTTTTGTGGAGCAATGGGTAACGATGCTTCGTGGGTGACTGTTGTTGATGTGTGCACAGGGTCCCTGGTTTGCGCCCGGGTCTGGGCGAGGGCACGGTCTAAAGTTATACTGTTACAAATGCTTTGACCCCCTGCCCTCAAATGTGCTTCATATGGCCATCCTCGTGAAGTAAAAACAAAGTGGAGAGGTGACCCATTGCTATTCTCAGTGACATTTTGCAACATTATGTAGAAACACTTCATTGTCCATCCCTATAATGAGAGCACTTAACAGAGGAGAGAAACGTTGGTCCCCAAGGCTCCAACTCACCACTGTACTATCTTCCATTCACTGTCAATGTCACCAGTCTCTCTTCCTCTCCTAGTTTATCCCAGAGGCACAACTGAGCAGGGGGAGCTCTATCTCATGGCAGAAATGGCCAATTTCTCCTTCTCTATCACTCCCGCTCTCGCTCTCTCTCACACACCCACACTGACCCCATGGGAAGACACTCAATTTAAACCAACATGGCTCTGCTAACAGAAGGACTTGGATACATTCTGAAAAAAAAGTATGTTTCCTAGTTCCTACTGGCCATTTGAAATAGATCCCTCTTTGATTGCTGCCAGGTAGACAGAGTAAAATAGAGCATCTAGTCATGCCGTTGTATACAATGAATCTGTCAATAGCAGAGGAAGAAGCTTTACCATAATCTTCCATCTAGTTTGAGAATCTCCAACCACTGTGGTTCCTGTCATCTCCTGCTCCCCCTGCTGAGCATTAGAATAAAGATTAAAGAGAGTCAGTGGGAGATGGAGGGAGGGAGGGAGGGAGGGGCCGACACAGACCTCAAGCAACAGCCACCTGACAGCAGGTTACCCAGGAAGATACCAGCAGCCAATCAGCAAACAGTCTCCAGCCATCTCTCCAGAGGGACAATGGACAGACGGGCAGATTTGAGCACTGAAGGACACTGTTTCTCCTACATACTGCTGGCGCATGTGCCCATGCACAAACACAAGCACACACAGGGGCACAACACTTCGTATTGTGTGTTTATACATACAGTACTGTGATAGTTTCAAAGTGAAGTGATTTGTTTGAGATGAAAGAAGTCGATGGGGGGGGGGGAGAAACGTGATTAAGAAATAGCTTTGTGCGAGTTGAACATCGTTCCCAATTAAACTAATTGTGCTTGTAGATAATGAACAGTTTGTCATTTCCCCAGCTCAGCAGCTTTGGAAGACTAATTGTTAACCTGAAAGATTAGAAGAGCCTGTAATGAACGCATTTCATTTGCCTCAACACAAATAAAAGGGACTTGAAATACCTCAGCGGATGGTACTGCCACCATTGTCTATAGTTCACCCCCTCCTACGCCTGGGTGTTTGTGCACTCTGTGAGAGAGAGATGCGATAAACTCAGAACAGACAAGGGCATAGTAGCCTATGTCTCTATTTTTCTCAGACAGTATTTGACTTGTTGTGCTCCACACTCATGACATATTGTGCTGTCATAATCTTAATGGATATGGATTGAATAATACACAATAATTCACTTTTTTTTTTTAAATACCATAACCATGATCAAAGTTGATCATCTTGAAGAGGACGCAATATGCCACAACCCATGCAAGATTGATCATGTCCATGAATCCCCCAAAAAAGGTTACGTTTTACATAACATGACAGATGGCAGCTCCACGCTAACTGATTTGGCTTTGGCCTGACTAAAAATGCTACAGTAACCTGTCACGGTCAACAGAACAAGCCAACTGAGCAGAGACTATGTCTGAGAGTCTTTTAATCGTGAACAAACACTCTCACTCCTGAGACCTGCATCATCTCATTCTCATCTCAGTCTGTCTGTTGGCTATCAGCCCATCCATATGATACCCAGATTACTGCCAACACACAGCACACTAACATGCTGGTCTCCATAAGGATGTCTCCATCCATACTTCCTTTGTACGAGAGAGATGGCGCTAACCTACTGATTGCATAGACCTACTGCTCATATACCTTAAACGGCTAAGTGCTAGTTCTCCGGAAAGACCTGGACTACTGTGAGCACCGATAACCTGGTGCTCCCCGGTCCCATCCCACCCTCTACCACACATCCCTTCCCCAACACCCATTCAGGCGAAATCTAATTCACAGATGAATAATGGATGGACTTTCATCTATCAAGATTCTTTCCCCCCTCTTCTCTTGCACTGTGCACTATAGCTGCAGAGATCATGTGGAGGGGAGCTCTCTCTCTCTCTCTCATACTGGAGGCAGCATATCATCACGTTTGTGTAGTGTCATAGAGCAGTAGAGTAGAGGCACTTACAGAAGTTGCACACATGGGGAACCTTTTTAGTAGCCTAGGGTCTGGGAAAAATGTGGCCTTTTACAAACGCATTTCATGCAACTCTTAAGTCATTTTACATGACTGGAGACTATGGCAGAATATCTCTTTCTACTTTGACACTGACAAACTGAGATCAATAAAAACGGCTTCCTGTAACCTAAAAATATCGTAGACTACAATATGAGGAGGAAATTATAGTCCTTGAAATGCTTCCCAGTTTCACTGACTAACTCAATGATGAGCAGCTCACTCGCTGGTGATTGCCGATGCGCTCGTAACAACAGCCTCTCTCTCTCTTGTTTGACTTTGTAAAACAATATTTGGAAGTTGATCAAATATGTTGGTAGCCTACAGCATAGCCTTCTCTTATCAGCAGGAGCCATTTGTTTTCCAACCTGTGTTTTCCCTCGATTGTACTGTTAATATTGCGAAAGGCCTGTTTTGTCAGCATGCTGTTTTTTTACTGACAGATTTGCCATGCGTTCCCAACTGTAGGCTATTCCTTGTTGTAAACTAGGTGGTTCAAACCCTGAATGCTGATTGGCTGAAATGTGTGGTATATCAGACCATATACCATGGGTATGACAAAACATTTATGTTTACTGCTCTAATTATGTTGGGAACCAGTTTATAATAGCAATACGGCACCTCGGGTTTGTGATATATGGCAAATATACCACGGCTAATGTCTGTGTCCAGGCACCCCACGTTGCATTGTGCATAAGAACAGCCCTTGGACGTGGTATATTGGCCATATACCACACCCCCTCGGGCCGTATTGCTTAATTATTGGGCTACAAGCTCTGTGGCTAAATGATAGGCCTTCTCATGGTGTAGTAGGCTATTCTGAATGACTTCATTCAGTAATTCTATAACTTTGGCAAATTTATTTCAATTTATAAGGAGTGCTGCAGTTCCTTCATAACTCTTTGCGCAATTCTATAAGGAAATAAATGATGAAGTGCAACACTGGAGAGATGAGAGTTGCAGGCTCATGTCTATTAGAGCAGAGAGGGAGAGAGATCATAGAAAGGGAATCTCATTCTAGTCATGTGAAAGATACTGGCACACTTCTCACACAGCCACAGCCACAGCCACAGCCAGGAGTTGGTCTCAAACATAGGTAACATTGTTGTGCAAACCATAAACCCGGTCCAGCCCAATCCAAATATTTGACCAGGCTGAAAATCACCTTTTTCACATAGTTTTTTTTTGTGGGGGCAGAAGAATTAACGAAGAGGCAACTTGAAAGAACTTTGATCGCTTTTGTTAAAATGTTTATATTGCAAAAAGTGAGAAAATAAATGTCATGCCGTGAGAGGTACAGGATCCTGCCAAATAGGTTCTGGTACAAAACGGAGACGTGCCGGATACTGTTCAAATTAAGCACTGTTTTAAACCTAAACCTAAACCTAACCCTAACCCTAACCTTAACTGTAACCTTAACCACGCTGCTAACCTTATGCCTAACCCTAACCTTAACTGTAACCTTAACCACGCTGCTAACCTTATGCCTAACCCTAACCTTAACTGTAACCTTAACCACGCTGCTAACCTTATGCCTAACCCTAACCTTAACTGTAACCTTAACGACGCTGCTAACCTTATGCCTAACCCTAACCTTAACTGTAACCTTAACCACGCTGCTAACCTTATGCCTAACCCTAACCTTAACTGTAACCTTAACCACGCTGCTAACCTTATGCCTAACCCTAACCTTAACTGTAACCTTAACTCTAACCTTAACCACGTTGCTAACCTTATGCCTAACCCTAACCTTAACTGTAACCTTAACCACGCTGCTAACCTTATGCCTAACCCTAACCTTAACTGTAACCTTAACCACGTTGCTAACCTTATGCCTAACCCTAACCTTAACTGTAACCTTAACCACGTTGCTAACCTTATGCCTAACCCTAACCTTAACTGTAACCTTAACCACGTTGCTAACCTTATGCCTAACCCTAAACTTAACTGTAACCTTAACTGTAACCTTAACCACGTTGCTAACCTTATGCCTAACCCTAACCTTAACTGTAACCTTAACTGTAACCTTAACCACGCTGCTAACCTTATGCCTAACCCTAACCTTAACTGTAACCTTAACCACGTTGCTAACCTTATGCCTAACCCTAACCTTAACTGTAACCTTAACCACGCTGCTAACCTTATGCCTAACCCTAACCTTAACTGTAACCTTAACCACGCTGCTAACCTTATGCCTAACCCTAAAATAAAAGCCCATTTTGACTTTGCAGCTGGCCCATATATTGGAAACCTTAGCTCTACCTCCAGGACAAGATTCATCCCAATAAAAGGCAACTTGTAAGGAGAGGGAGTGAAAAGGCCACATCTCCCCACTCCTTCATCCAATTAGTCCCCTGCTTTTTCATTGTTCATTACCCTGATTCGATTAATCTATAACCTTGAGTTTCCTCTCAGCTCTTTATTGACCCTCCCCATCCTCCCATCTCTCTCTCTAGAGCACCAGTCAGTATGTTGATCATCCTTGTAGACTTCCCTCAACTCCTTGATATCTTTAACAATCTCCACTAGATAAATGCCCCCAGGCTTCTTCCTCCTCTCCTCCTACTGTAAAAGCAGTAGCACATGAGGCTTTTTCTACAGATGCACGGCCAGAAAAGTGAAATACGGGTGGCACCAGGCAGCTAGCGCTGCTAAGGAGGAATAAACCCACAAACACTGAGCAATTAGCATTTTCATCTAAATCAGAGAGGCAGCTTGTGAAGCAGCCCATCAATAATGCAGGCTGGTGGGAGACCCTGGCTGCTAGGCTACTGGCCCACAGAACGTACAGGGCTGTGTCCTTGGGCTACTGAGACTGGGGAAGGCTCCTGCTCAGAACTCCTGCTTAGATCCACACAGGGGCCTCTCCTATTGCCCACTGTAATAACAGCTGCTAGACCTAGACACACGTGAATGGAATAAAAATCACTAAAATAATACCACCGCCAGGCTTCAAATAGCCAGCCATGTCCTTTAGCAACCAACAACAGCAGACAAAATGGAAGGCCGGCCCATCGCAGAAGGTGGAGAGCTGCGAGTGGAAATCATCATGGAAGGTGGAGGTCTCTGGGAGTGTGATTCATGTTAGCGCTTTCATTAAGTGGATTACGTACTTATCTCACATTACTATTCCTCCTCGTACGAATTAATTGGCACTAAAAGGGGAATGGCAGCGAGGAGGCAACAGGAGCCATTGTGACGATGTTTTTACTACCATGTTTATTCTCCTTAATTAATGCAATGGTGCCTTTGAAGTGCAATAATAAATGTGTCCAGGTGAGGTGTGTGAACAAAAGACTGCCATATTGAGGATGAAAGAGATCGAGCATAGTGTTGTTCAGTGGTCTTTGACCGGAGAAAAGCAGGCAGGCTAATTGCTAGTGACTGTTCTCTCAGCAGGCAACAAGCTTGTCCCCCTCTCCTCTCTGATAACAGCTCTGCTTACTGCTCCACTCTGAACGACCTTCACCAATGCAGACTGGGGAGTCTGTCTGTGGCTGCAGCCAAACACACAAACACAAAACACACACACACACACACACACACACACACACACACACACACACACACACACACACACACACACACACACACACACACACACACACACACACACACACACACACACACACACACACACACACACACACACACACCACTATCTCACCAATTTTACAACCAGCATAATAACTTCTAATATTGTCTCCCTCCATGTCAGTTTCTTACATAATAATGTGATTGGTGGGATCTTCGGTCTGAGTTACCTGAAGTGTGCTGGAGCCCATCTGCTGGTATTGAACCTGAGGGCTGAAGTTGAGACACAATTGCTTTTCTGCTGTTATTGATTCAGCTACATAAAACATTAACATGTTTTGAGTTTCAGGAGACACCCCTGGATTTCAACGAGGAACTACACAGGAAGAAAAACTCCACATGACAAAGGGGTTGAAGATGGTTGGCTGAGCCAATAGCTAGCAGTAGAGTATAAACACATACTTTATAATATCTATTTTATTTCATACAAAACAGAAAGGTTAGCTGTGTAATCAAGGTATGAACAGTCCAAAGGAGGCTGGCTGGATGAGTTATAGGAGGAAGGGCTCATTGTAATGGATGGAATGGAATAAATGTAACGTGGTCAAACATGTGGTTTCCATTTGTTTGAGACCATTCCATATATTCCATTCCAGCCATTACAATGCGCCCTTCCTCCTATAGCTCATCCAGCCAGCCTCCTCTGGAACAGTCATATAATATTCCACTGCAATAACAGTGTAATCAGGCTGCACTGAGGGCCATGTTGCCTGCTGAGTCAGAAACAGTGGTCAGTGGGACTGCTGTGAGGAAAGAGGGGGAGGGCTCAGCCTGTCCAGAAGGCTGCTCTTCTGCCCAACTGAGCCATCATTCTTTATTATGGTGCTTTATCCTTTTACAGTCCGTCTCAAACTGCTGCTGCTCCATACAGTAATAACACTGAAGCACACAGATACAGAGGCATTATGCATCAAACATCAACAACCAATGTACTCAGGGGAAGACACGTAAAGACTCCCCTCATTCCATTCAATCTGCAGTTTCACGCATGGCTTCTGTCCTCCGAGCTATGTATTATAGAGCAACCTAGAGAGACTATAAAACATTTTACTGCCCGTTTGTGATAAAGACCTCAGCTAACTTAGTGTACGTGCTTGGCTGTGGGAAATCATCTTTATGGTGTCCTCCTGTGAGCAGTCAACAGCACAACCCTTCCCCCACATTCCTCCTCTACCTTGGTCAAGCTATGGGGGGAGGTGTGGGCCCCGCCCTTCCCCATGTGAACCATCCTAGATCACCCCTGATGTAACTCGGCCAATAGACTAGGCCACTACGGCATGTAACAACATTGAGAAATAGTTCCGGAGGCAGACTAATTCCTCCCATTGCGGTGTTTATCTGCAGTTATTGTTTTAAAATCTCATAATCGGCGGGCTAATTGAATTGGACTTGGTCTACTGTAGGGAGACCCCCCCCGCTGGCAGGCCCGCGGATCCATTTCCAAAAACGGGGCCTTTTTCTTTTGAACTCAGTCAGGGTCTCATTGTTGCGAGTTGTAATAGTAGAAAACACAAGGTGCAATTTCGAAACTTGGTTGTGCATCAGCAGCTTTCCTCTTGTTATGTCACTCACTGACAGTCACTCAATTAGCCCATGTTTTTGACTGATAAATGAGTCTAGCCAGCTATCTAAACTTGTAATAACCATGGCCGAATACCGACCGGGCACGCTGGGCACCTCCAGGTGGCCCCCATTGAATTTTTTATTGCAGGAAATGAACCAAATCTGGTACAATGCATTTAGTTAAGAGAGTTAAGCAGTAAATTGTTTGCACAAATCAGTTGACTGCATGTGTGTGTATGAATGTGGGTTAGCAGACCCGCCAGCCACTTCAGCCCCTCGTGATGAGTTCAGATACTTTGCGGCCCCCAACCCCCATCAAAGTTGCCCATCCCTGATCTAATTCGATCTTACTGGAGAGAGACAGAGAGGAGGAGCCTGAGCTCGGGCCAGATGCTCCTCAGTTCATTCTCCTGGACTGAGCTGCAGTGCAAAAGCTGTTCTAATTCAAAACTAGGGAGCAAGAACAAAGGATCTCCCAAGAGGTTAAATGCCATAGAAGACTCTACAAGCACTCTGGTGCTGTATGGAACTAGAACAAGCTCTCTTAATTACTGAACATTTATCCGAGTACGGTAGGTAGCGCTGATCAATGCATTTCTGTCAAAATGTAAAATAACTTTCCTCATCAGTCCTGAAAGCAGGCTTATATTTACTCCTATATAGAGAAGGTCACAGTGTAGCAATTGTTTGGGAATTGATGACGGACTAAAATCTTCATCAACACAACAGGTAGTATTGTATGGCCAATACAGTATTGTGTCAGGAGTTGTATCATTCATATCTCTCACATCCAAACCATCCAAACAATGCCTTCAGCCTGACCACAGGAAAGCCTACGGCGTTGAGAACAGTGGGCACACAACCCATTGTGCTGCACCCCAAGACATTGAGTAACATGCACTTCTGGGGTATCTGATAGAAGCCTGGATGAAGAGAAGGCCCTTACAGAGGCTTTGAAGTGCTGTATTCCTTCGTGTTGAATCTCTACTATAACTGTATCAGGTAGCGGGTCAGCTAGAGGGAGTGGTAATAACCCAGTAAATTGTCTCCCGGAGGCACCAGTACTCTCACAGAATACCAAACCTGACTCAGACACGGCAGGCCTCGCAGTCGAGAGAGAGAAAAACATCTCAGAAATCACATTCCCGTAATTACTCTTTCATTGAGGGGTGATTTAATAAAATCATCCCTTTTTTTAACTGAATCAGATTTGAAACAGGGTCTGTGTGACGAGAAGTTCTGTGCTCAGCGTGTATTTCACGGGAAGCCTGCTAATCTCGTTCCTCATATGAAAAGTAAAGTGTCTGGCGCTGAAGTACAGGGGTTCAAAATCAAATCAAACTGTATTGGTCACAGGGCCTTCCGAGTGGTGCAGCAGTCTAAGGCACTGCATCACAGTGCTAGCTGCGTCAACACAGATCCGTTCGAGGTTCGATCCCAGGCTGTGTCGCCGCTGGCCGCAACCGGGAGACCCATGAGGCGGCGCACAATTGGCCCAGCGTCGTCCGGGTTAGGAGAGGGTTCGGCCGTCCGGGTTGTCCTTGTCCCATTATGCTCTAGCGACTCCTGTGGTGGGCCAGGCACATGCACGCTGACATGGTCACCAAGATGTTTCCTCCGACACATTGGTACAGCTGGCTTGCAGGTTAAGCGAGCAGTGTGTCCAGTAGCAGTGCGGCTTGGCGGGGTCGTGTTTTGGAAGACGCACGGCTCTCGCCCTTAGCCTCTCCCGAGTCCGTACGGGAGTTGCAGCGATGGAACAAGACTGTAACTACCAATTGAATATCACGAAATTGGGGGAAAAAAGGGGGTAAAGAAATGAAATAATAATATAAAAAATATATTGTACTGCTCACATACACATTTAGCAGATATTACAGCGGGTGTAGCGAAATGCTGGTGTTCCTAGCTCCAACAGTGCATTACTATCTAACAATTCAACAACCTTCAATATGTGTTCCAGTACAGTAGCTGGTCCCATGTATTCCTTCTCTGTTTTTCCATTATTTTACTCTTCATGGTGGCTTCAGGAGTGACCTACATATGGCAGCTCTGACAGGGGCAGACAGGATGTGATTCATCAGCCATCTTGACGATAAGACCAACCTCAAACCCTCAGGAGAATGTTTAAAGGAGACAGCTCATATGTTATCACCAAACTGGACACACAGACAACTCTGTCATTTAGGCTTCACATGCCATCATTGGTTGAAATATGAGGTGAAAGTTTGGCTGATTAATCATACTGTCAACGGCTGTTCGCTAGGCTTTTCTCCTCTCACCACGATGCGACTAGAGACTACTGTACTAGAGACAATAAACACAGGCTGACAGTGTGGTCTTTGTCAGATTATTCCATGCTTCATGAGTGGTGAGGGAGTCTTCTTTTGGAGTCGTATAGCGGAAACTGACCATACCTTCAACTTGTCAACCTGGACACAGTAAGAGTGGGTCCCGGGCAGCATTGAGCAAATTCTCAGTTCTGCTTCTTTTTCCTGCATGCTCGTTCCAGCCATGTTCATCTCCTAGCCTGTCAACCGCACCTGCCAACTTCCTCTTTCCTATTCCACTGGAACTTTGGTTTTGGAGACATCAAAGTCAGACCAGAGGAGGCTTGGACACACCACTCTCTCACACACACACACACACACACACACACACACACACACACACACACACACACACACACACACACACACACACACACACACACACACACACACACACACACACACACACACACACACACACACACACACACACACACACACACTGACTGTAAATAATGTCTCTCTCACACCTTAACAGAAAGGCCCGGCCCGTCGGCCCAGTCTCCTGGAAGTAGACCTTCAGAGAGATGCAGCTCCCCAGTGAACAAGAACTAGACACTTTTCACAGATCAGTGCCAGACCGTTCAACCATCACGTCTGGGGAGAGTCCTCACGCAGTCCTCCACACAGAGCAGCACTTCTTTGTATGATGTAAGTAGGATATGCATTCTGTCGTGTAAACCAATTCTAGCATGATAACTCAGGCATTCATCTAAATATTGTTGTTGGATGTTGAGCATGTTTTATGCGACCATTGTATTTAGAGGACTTCTATAAGAGGACCCTGAGTGTGGTCATCCAGTGACTAACTGCACTGCAACTGAAGAACTCTTACCTCCCATCACTCTGCATCTAAAAACAAACCATTACGCTGGTCCCTGTCACGCCTCGCTGGCAGCCTGACGTTGTATATTAATTATAGCCAAAGGCCTTATCACAGCACTGCACGGTGGTAGGGAAGTCACTGCACCCAGTGGCTGCTGGGTCGTGTGTAGGGGGTGGCTGGATGATCACTGGAATTTCCTCTATTTTTAGCAGGGCCTGTTATTTCGGGGTGTCAGGACGTACGGGTGCGGGGCGAGCTCTTTCTGTCCGTGGACCAGGAGTTGACTTACCTTCTATGGATGGGGCCTGGTCCTGGGCTGCATACAGCATACTCTTGAACGCCTGGAAAAGGAACAAACAGAGGGATAATCACTCGTCAGTTTCTCTGCTGTACAAGCAATGACCTGCTGATGTTTCATCCAATCAATCAACACCTTTTCATATGAGTAAATGATTGCAATAATTAGTGGGGTTGACGTAATGAACAAGATACCATTGATTGATAAATTCAAGTAATCTACTTACATAGCCATTGTCATGAGTAGTATGATAAGTCAATTACTTCACACAAATGAAGAAAGAAGACCAGAAAACTAAGTAATATATTGAAAGTATATCTGAAATGTCCAAACTCAGTACATAATGTCTACAGGGAAAAATGACCTTCGGCAACGATCGGCAAGATGTGTGAAGATAATGAGTTATAGGACATCAATTGCCGTTGTATTTAACCATGATGTCTGATGGACACAGTTTCCCTGTCACATTTCCCATCTCTCAAATGAAACAGAGATAGAGGCTAGTTCTTATCAGTTCTCACAGTTCTTATCACACCCAAGGATTTTTGTCTATGGTTGAAGAGGGACCCCAGATGTGCAGGGAAAAGTTTTCTCATGACATTGTTGAAGGTGCTCTTCTAAAATCACATTCCTTATTTTCAGAGAAACCAAACGCATTGGTTCCGTACACAAAGGAAATAGAGATCTGTAATCCACTAGGATCCATTGCATGAAAAAACAAGTTGTTAATGGTGTACTGCACCCTCGGAAATATGCATCCAAAATACAGGTCTAACCTGGCTGCTATCAGGCTACCTGCCATGGCTAGATCAGCAGACCTCCGTCAACCTGGTGTAGATGTCAAATTGAATAGAATCAAGGAAGGCATGGATGCATTGTACAGTGGAGTTAAATGCAAACTATTAACGATATATGGTGCCATGGTCTCTCTCCGTGGAGACACCCTGGCACAACATAAACTGGCAGGGTTCAAAGAGAGTGTGGGCTTTGCCTACAGTAAGTGCAGGCACTGTGAGGGTTCTTTTGAGGACATGCAGACACACTTCAATGAGGATGCATATCCTAAAAGGACATTGGAGAAGCATGTCAGACAGTGTGAGGGAATAGAAAAGGCACAGACGGACTTGCTTCGCAACAGCCTGAGAACAACATATGGGATCAATAGAAGGAGCAAGTTAGTTGAGTTCCCAGCCTTTGATATCATACAAACGCCGCAACACAGTATGCATGTCATTCTGCAGGGCATAGCCCCATTGGAAGTCAAATGTGTTTTGAATCATCTTGTTGTGTCAGGACAGATTGATTGATTCCCTTGTTCCCCTCTGGATGTTAGAGATCGGCCATCCCCAATTTCTGTTTCTACATTAACGTCAAGTGATGGATAAACTAAAACAGTCATCTGGGCAAATGCTTGTCCTGCTAAGGATATTGCCATTTGTTTTTGGAGAGTTTGGAAGTCAATGCATATATACAACTGATAATTGATCTAATAGAGATAGTACAGATAGTATTTGTACAGATAGTATTTGTACAGATAGTATTTGCACCTGTTCTTTCCATTGTGACTGTGTCTAGGTTGAAGTTACTCATTGAAAATCATTTGAAGCATTGGAAGGAGCTTTTTCCAGGCCGCAATGTTACACCTAAACAGCATTATATGATACATTTGCCATCGCAGATAAAGTCATTGGAGCCAATGGTTAGACATATGTGTATGCGGTTTGAGTCTAAACATTGTGTCTTTAAACAATGGGCTTCCAAGCTCAAGTCTTTGATTAATCAGAACCAAATATATGACAGCTGCCAAAATGTTGACAGTTCAATGCACCCAATTGTTTCAAATGAAAGGTAGATGGGACCTGTATCAGAGGTTAAAGATCTACAATATTTCCATGGAAAATTGAGGGACTTCCGAGGTTTCAATGAAGTAAACCAAATCAACTGTAGTAAATACATAACTCAGAAGTCCATGATCTTTGCCAAAGTACTGAATGGGAATATGCCAGAATCTGGACTTGTCAAAAACATATTTCTTGGTGATTCTAGGCTTTATTGTTTGGTATATCAACCACTTCAAACTATACGCTTTGATAGAAACGCTGTGGCTTATCAAGTTGAGGTCCCACACCTTGCACAGGTCACTGAGTTAGTGGATGCTGAAAAGCTGGATGATTTAACTCTTATTACACAATTAGCAACAAGAGACAAACGTATGTACAAGTCAAATACCGTCTTGGGGATGTAACAGAATTGTACAACAGTTGAAATGACTCATAGTGTGTTTGTTCTGTGTTTGTTCTGTGTTTTGTTCTGTGTTTTGTTCTGTGTCTACATGTATTTTTATTTTCCTTTATTTAACTAGGAAAGTCAGTTAAGAACAATTTATTATTTTCAATGAAGGCCTAGGAACAGTGGGTTAACTGCCTTGTTCAGGGGCAGAACGACAGATTTTTACCTTGTCAGCTCGGGGATTCGATCTTGCAACCTTCGGTTACTAGTACAACACTCTAACCACTAGGCTACCTGCTGCCCCATAATGATTGCTGTGCTGTGAATTCCATTTGGTCATTATCTGTTCTTAATATGTGAAGAGATGAAAAGGATAAGATGCTTGAAATAAGAAATTGTGACTTTGACAAAGCAGTTTTGTACTTGTCAGTGTAGATCAAACAGCTTTATAATTCTGGTAATTCTAGTTTCGAGCATTAAGTTACTCGGAACCAGTAATACAATCTCAGTAACAAGTTATATTATCTTATTATGATAATTAAGGACAAAAAAGCTTGAAACAAGTGAAATGCTCTAACATAAAAACTGCCTGGTAAGAAGAAATATCTCGTCAGACAAAAAACAAGCATATATTGCCTTGATTTAAGATATTTAATCTTACTTAGATTTACATTTTTTTGCAGTGTAGCCTATATTACAAACACCTCTTTCTACAGAATGGGGTCATTTCCTTCGATCACTCTGACCTTGCAGATAATGGATACGGACAGATAATTACGAGATACGTCTTAACATGACTTTATTCTGTGAGGCCTGGACCTGAATATATCCCTCTTCCTCCCTACCAATCTAACTCTGGCAATAGCAGTCACTGTGAACACGTTTCTTGGACGTCTAGTCAAAAGAATTACGCTTGTGCCTTCAGTGGGATAGACACAGTGGGATAGACACAGTGGGATAGACACGGTGGGATAGACACGGTGGGATAGACACGGTGGGATAGACACGGTGGGATAGACACGGTGGGATAGACACGGTGGGATAGACACAGTGGGATAGACACAGTGGGATAGACACAGTGGGATAGACACGGTGGGATAGACACGGTGGGATAGACACGGTGGGATAGACACAGTGGGATAGACACAGTGGGATAGACACAGTGGGATAGACACAGTGGGATAGACACAGTGGGATAGACACAGTGGGATAGACACGTACCCGCATGGTGAACTTTGTGTCTTGTGCAACAGTGTACAACCAATATTTTTTGGGATTCAAAGCTTAGATGTGACAAAGAATCATTTAAATAATGACGCATAGTGAAGAACAAAGTATCTTCTTGACAACCATATGTGTAGTTTATGTTCCATTCCTCCATTCTCTAGAACAGTTTATCTGATGTTTGGATAACGTGGACATATGAGAGGAAAGGATGATAAGGATGATAATAATTAATCCTACTATGTGGGAGGAACCTACTTAGAAACTCTGTTTGCTCATTTTCCAACCTGAACACCAACACCAACACTGCAGTCAGATATCACTCTATGCTCATATCGAACACTTCATTTGTAGTTGACATTCTTCGCAGGAGACCACCTGTGGTTCATGTAGCAGGGTTTACCATCCAAACTAATAGTTGGAAGAGACAGAGGGGACGCATTCATCAAGATGTAGGCATATTGCCATGGCAATAGCACCGATGGTAAAGGGGGCAGGGCAGGGCGGCTCTTTTTTGCATGCCCCCCCCCCCCCCCCCCCGACTGTAGCATAGTACACCAGCTTACAGAGATCAACCTGCAGGTCTCCCCACACCTCATTAAGGCTGATCGTCTTATGTTGAGATGTACAGTAGTAAAAAAATAACTATATCAACTACAATACTGTAGGTACTGGGTGGTCTGAGATCTGAAACTCCAATGATTCTCATCATCACTTTAACTGAGTGGATCTCTGAGTGCAGGACTGACCGAGAACAGATGCCTTCTCAGTAGGGGATAGAGGATGAGGTGTGGGAAGCTCGCCATGCCATCTCTGTTGTCTAAGTAAGATGCATACATTACACCAGAAGTGTGTCGTTTTGTGTTGGCTACAGGCTAGCATGATCATATTCATCATGTCATGTGCAATGATTTCTGTTCTCATTTTAACCATGCACCTTTTGTTAATGTCAGTGGTTGGAATAGTGAAAACGTTTATATGAACCAATCATTTGTATTTATGGTTCACATTATCCAGTTTATGCAGCGAATCATCTTGCAACGTGTGCCACTGGCAGCGCTCAAAAACCTGCATATGGGCCTACCTGACGGTTGAAACACTGCACAGAGAGGCTAGAGTGGGAAATGAGCCCCACACAGTAACCACTGCATGTAATTAACATGTGCACCTGCTTATGATAATAATTGTATGTCCCTTAGGAATAGGAACTTCGCTTACACAAGCATTCTCCTGAACGTATAAACCCACGCAAGTGATTCGATTGCAGAGGTAAAAGCACAAGAGGCTTCCTTCTGTCGCCCACCCACGCTGCCACATTACCCTCTCCACCTTGCTCATGTTACGGCTTCTGTTGCTTTACCCCGCTCACACAGAACAGACCAGGAACCAGACCAAGGGCCAGCCTGGATGGAACCGAGAACCAAGACCATGTACCAACTGCACGAGCCAAAAGGAAAATGTCCACGAGATAAAACAAAGAGGACAAAGGACAAAGGGAGCAGTTTAATGTTGTTTTGTTTTCATATTATCTAGAAGAGTGAGATTACTATAATGCCGGCATAACACACAGGAATGAGCTCTGCTTTCCTAATGAGCAGCAGCAGACCTCAACGCTAAACAGGTGGATAAAAAGGACAGTCTCGTAGGATGAGCATACTTCATTACTTGATCACTTCATCACCTTGTCAATTCCTCAATTCACATGCAAGCGTTTTGGTGATTAGAGGCATCTTTTCTCCCAAGCAGCCGAACCAGCTGTCCTGTTGTAGCCAAAAGGCATTTAGAAGAATCCAAACAATGTTGCATTGGAAAAAATAAAAGAAAGAGTAAGGTCATTGATGGATGGTAAAAAAAAGACTTGAAAGACCAAACTAAACGGTGGGGATAACAGGGAGACATGTTGTTTGCTGATGTTTCCTCCACAAAGCCTTGCTCAAGAAACGTCTCAAGGACAGAGTGATCTCTCCTCTGTTTTGGCAATAAACAGACATGTATATGTAAAAGGACCATGAGCTCCAACGTGAAGTTCATAGAAGCATGTCAGATCTGGTGTCAAATGAAAGCTAAGAGTATTATTGGGAAATTCAACCATTGTCTATCCTAAACACTAGGATTAAGCAAAGGCTTTGATTAGTGGTCAAGCAGATGGAAAGGGGGTCTTAAAAAACACCTAGCAGGAAAAGTCTTAAAAGGTATTAGAAATACATCAAAACATAATAATGTTGAAGTAAAGACCCCTGACAACTAATATCAACACTTATATTTAGTTTGGATAAATGATGTTCCTTACGTAAATTTAAGAAACATTGCCCTGTGTCTTGAAATTCATCATATTTTCTCATTTCTCTCCCTCATGAAGAGGGAGGATAATGAAGGTTCACAGAAGTAACAAGTAAATCTAGACCTACCAGTTAGTCAGTGTTTTTACTGATACCTATTTGATTTATGAATTATTAACTGATTAAAACTTGAAATGTTGTTACCAAATTGTTAACGAAATTTCCAAAATAATCTTTAACGGAATTTGTGCAATTGAATTGGATACAATGGGAAATCATAGTAGTCACAAACCACAGATGGGTCAACTGCTACAGTCCTCTCTTCCAACGGAATCCTGTTATGTTCAACTCATTACCATTTTCTTTCTCTTTCTGTCGTCTGGTGGTCAAAGCAAGTGTGAAAACAGTCTGGACAACCCCTCCCTCTCCCTCTCTCTCTATCCCTCTCTCACTCTGCTTTTCTGTCTTTTCTCTCTAGTTAATGTCACCTGTCCCGACTCTTACTCAACCCTACCCATGAGCCCCCTCTCTTGTCATTTACTGTAACCAGCATCCTCACCCCCTGAGCACCGGCACCGGATGTCCATGGACGTTGAAAAGTAGTTCACATTTGGTCAGTCCACCCTGGCCTTGATTTCAACGTCCACAGACATCCATTTTTGGTTGTTTTTTTAAGAAACGTGGTCACATATAAAAACGGAGGGAGATTTTACCGAAATTCTGTTACTTTGCAGTTCTTCCAGTGAATGTGTTTTTGTAAAATGTTCCGTGTAAATTGTTAAAAGTAATCCTTGTACATGTGTGTTTTTTGTGTTTTTTTTGCCGACATAAAGTGAAAAATCTAAGTCTCAGCGCAATTCCATTACCCTCAAATTGCCCATAACCTTATTCCCTTAATATTTCCAGGGGATAAAATTAAGATTCAGAGGCTCTTAACCTAATATAAAGTGCTATATTTCCGAATGTTTATGACCAGTTCCCCATCAATCCAGCCCACAAGCCTAATTAATGCAAGACCAAACAATACATCCCTCACACTCAGAGAAAAAAAAACACTCATCAACCAATACTTCACTAAGCAAAGTGATTCAGTTAGTAATACTGATTATTTATAGATGGCATAGAAATTGATGGTATGCCAATCTATGCCAGAGAATCCATCATCCATCTCAGGTCATCCATCTCAGAGCTGACTGAGGTGTAAAATGGCTGATATGGGCCATGCATTGGTCCCCGTACTACACGCGTCAGGCTGCAAGTACAGACAAAGACCAATATGACCATATGTGTTTAACCTTCACCACATCACCACATCCAATTGAACGCATAGAGCTTCCTATACCTACTTAACGAGTTAGGTAGATCAATAAAGGTATTTATAAGATGTATATAAACATATATTTTTTTATAGTATGGTATAAGGCCACATAGTGAGGCATGCAGGTTTGATGCTGAAATGCAGACTCAGACTCTTCCAGAGGCTCACATCAGCATGTTTGTCTATAATTCATAGATGCAAGCCTTGTCAGAGCCCGTCCTCACTCAGACTCTTAATGTGAACCAAGAAGATGTGGGGTGTGACCCTGAAAATGCTCCTACATATCCCAACAAAGACCTTGCCTTTGATGTACCCTTACTCTGATCTCTCCAAACCATAGATACAACCAAACATGGCCAGTTTTAAACTTTGTGATTTTGGTCCGTTCAATTAATGCTTGTCAAACAAAGCAAGGGATAATATCAAATGAACAAACATTGAAATGAACTAAATAACTTACAGAATAGCGTTAATTCAATCAAATTTGTTGTTGTCACAAGGCAAAAATGTTTCAGGACAGTAGCATTTTATGAATTATAATGAAAACATTATATTGTGATTCTACCCATTAACAGAGAATATCCTATGCATAATCATTTGTATATATATATATAGTTATATGTTTTAAAATCATATTTAAAAAAGTGACATTTCTCATTCTAAAAAAATGTTTTAGGTCTGGTTTCAAACACTGGAAAACAATAACGGACTAAGCCATATAAATACTATCCTAATTGTTCAGCGTTCCAATGTAATGTAGGATGTAGCGCACGCGATGGAGACCTGAGCAGGTGACAGATATATGTCAACATTAACAAATATAGAGAAAGATAATAATGTATCCCGTAAATATCATCACTAACCTAAATAAAATAACAATTAACAAAATGAATTAATGCTTAGGGTCTATGAATAGCAAGTATGTTATATATGAACAAAAGGCTTCTACAATTAAAGTGACAGCTTCAGGAATGGTTGCAGAAAGATAACTAGGATGCATAAAATCATGACCTAAAATGACAAAACACTCGATTAAAAATAAACAAAAAATGACCAAGACAGCACAGTTTATCAAAAGGAAAGTTAGAGCTTACGCAATAGCCAACCATAAACTGTAGACTGTCCTTATCTAGTAGCCTATCCAAGTAATCTTTTGTTACACAATTCAAGAAGTAGGCTAAAAGTTAAAGTGACAGCTGTAACAAAAACACAAATCAAGATTAATAAAATGTACCAAGACTAATGACAAGACCATATTATGCTATTAATTCAGTAGGTATTCATTAAACGATGGATTCGAGGGACTTTTCTCACTTTAAATCAGAAAGCATTACTTCTAAACACAATCGTGTGAAATTACCTCATACTGAAGGTACTGTTTCCTCCATTCCGGAGTAATATGAGACGAAAGGTGCTCCGCGAATTTCATTTTGTTGGAGCAGCTATATCTTCAACCTCCGTAATTCCTTTTAGGACTGTCCCCTGTTGACTCGAGTTTTGTTATATCTGTCAACTTGCTGGCTCGCATGCGGCAGCCTGCACTAGCGCACTCTGTCTTGTCCAAAATAACGTACTCCAAATTAACTCTGTCCCATACTATTCTTAAGAGGGATGGCGGAAAAGAATCCTCCCGCCCTATAACAGGTGGTTTGATTACGATATAACGGTTCCGGTGCAAATTCAATGACTTTCTCCCTTCGATCTCTGGTAAGGTCTGGGGACATAGCAGTCCGCCATCGCATTCAGCCAACAACGTGGTTGCGTCACTCCGCAGTGACAGCGGGCGCGGTGTGTATCCTATCTGAAGATGGTTTTAATGTCTGTGATCTGACGACTGTACTGTACTGCGCTCCCTTTATCTTTACTAGGCTATTCAAATCTAGAAAATTATTGGTAGATTTTTTGTAGAAAAAGCTATCCACATCTAGGCTACAGCCTATGTTCTGCGTGCATTGGAGGTGTGATATCATCTGTTGAATACTTTCTGGAAATATGCTCCCCAACTTTTACAAGGCCAGATAATCACATGAATTGGCTACTCAAATGTATGTAATCAAATTCCATAGCCTATCGTATAATGAGAGAAAAAATATGTATACAGTACCAGTCAAAAGTTTGGACACACCTACTCATTCAAGGGTTTTTCTTGATTTTTTCTATTTTATGCATTGTAGAATAATAGTGAAGACATTAAAACTACGAAATAACACATATGGAATCATGTAGTAGCCCAAAAAGTGTTAAACAAATCAACATATATTATAGACTTTAGATTCTTCAAAGTAGCCACTCTTTGCCTTGATGACAGCTTTCCACACTCTTGGAGTTCCTGCTCTTCACTCCTTCGTCAGTTTAGCCTACATTTCACTTATCTTAGTAGCAGAAAGCATATTTGCCTGCAGTTTTCGGTTTGGCTATTTGTTTCAAGTGTATGTGGCGGCTCTAGCTTGTATGGCGATTCCCCCCCCCCCCCCCCCCCCGCTTCAGCGCCCGGTGCCGCCCCTGGCAAGATGCCCATGTCACCCGTACCTAAATCCGCTATTGATTTTTATTAGTCTATAAATAAACCTCTTTGCCAAAATGTGTCATCTCTCCCATGTCTTATTCGACTTGTATTTTTGAAAGTGTAAGGATAATAATTCATCCATAGTTGTTCTGAAATGTTTATTGCTTGCCAACATTTTACTCCCTCCTCTATGTTTAATATAACACACATACATTGATTACTAATTTCGGATTCCTACCTGACGTGAAGTTTGTTCTATATAAAGTATTTGACTCTGATGTGGGGGGGGGGGGGGGGATTTTCGGCACAACACTGGTGTTGATGCGTGCGGTTTATTGTTGCCACCTGCAACACAGATCAACATCTTGTAAATACTACCACCTGCTGGACAACATTTGCTAATATGGCAGGCTACTGTTACATAGTTTGAAATTGCAGTTTTGTTATTTTTGATTCAGTCTTTTCTGTTTCATTTAACCAGATAATGATAAAAAAGCTACTTTTGTCAGAGCAACAAGTAGGCTAGAATCAATTTATATTAGGTAGCCTGGCGCCGTTCGTGGTCACTTTCTCGACATATGATGCTACAGTTTTGGGGCAGAAAAACAAATGATGGTGAGCATTATAGGCTAAACGAAAAATATATTAAATAGATTTTACAATAAATGTATCATGTGACTGACTTTTCCAACCAATGTACTTTTTCTATATTGGCATTTCGGTAGAATATATATAACTACAGAAGTTAAAGGACTAAGGAACGCCAATGCTTTCCGGCTTGGTACAGGCCTTTATCAGGGCTTTTTATGATACTAAAATAGTATCCACACATATAGTACACCACGGTTATTTTTGTGATTTTTTTTTTACAGTACTCTGTACTTGTCATATACAGTACCTGTCTGTACCACTAGAAGCATGGATTTCTGTCCTGATTTTACGTAAAAATCTTTGTTCCTAGTCTAAGTTCTACCCGAGGCTTTTAGTGGGGTGTACCACAGATGGACCATTCGTGCAAGGTGCAAAGAAGTCCGCCTCAACGATAACGGATTAAATCATAGCCTGTATAAACTACTGAAAGCGACAATATAAGGTTGTCACATATTTTTTTTAACCGTCTTTATTTTCGACAATGGCTTCACGCTCGCCATCGTCTTCCCCTGATTCTGCCACAGGCTCAGGTACCGACCCAGCTCGGCCTGATACAGGAGATCCTCTCGGCGGAGGATCGGACTCCGATTCAGATCTAGGATTAGGGAAATTCGACTGTGGTGCAGGTGATCCTGATCATCGACTGGAAGGGGAGGAATTGGAACACGAATTTGAGGCAGCAGCAGACCGTCTTCGAGATCTACTTCAGACGGCCAGCAGGGAACAACTGTTGTACCTGTATGCTAGGTATAAACAGGTGACTATCAGATAGCAGCACATCCCAATGGTCCCATTTCTTATTTAGATACTTTTGTATATATACTGTATGTGGAGACCCCTTTAAATGATTGGATTTGGCTATTTCAACCCCAACCTTTTATATAACATCGATCACACAGCCATGCAATCTCTATAGACAAACATTGGCTGTAGAATGGCCTTACTGAAGAGCTCAGTGACTTTCAATGTGGCACCGTCATAGGATGCCACCATTCCAACAAGTCAGTTCGTAAATTGTCTGCCCTGCTAGAGCTTCCGGGTCAACTCTAAGTGTTGTTATTGTGAAGTGGAAACGTCTAGGAGCAACAACGGCTCAGCCGCGAAGTGGTATTCCACTCAAGCTCAACGAATGGGAGCTCGGAGGCCTGAAGTGCGTAGCGCATAAAAATGGTCTGTCCTCAGTTGCAACACTCACTACCGATTTCCAAACTTTTTCTGGAAGCAATGTCAGCACAATAACTGTTAGTGGGGAGCGTCATGAAATAGGTTTCCATGGCCGAGCAGCCACACACAAGCCAAAGATCACCATGCGCAGTGTCAAGCTTTAGCTGGAGTGGTAAAGCACGCCACCATTGGACTGGAGCAGCGGAAACGCATTCCCTGGAGTGATGAATCACACTTCGCCATCTGGCAGTCCGATGGACGAATCAGGGTTTGGCGGTTACCGGGAGAGCGCTACCTGCCTCAATGCATAGTGCCAACTAAAGTTATGTGGAGGAGGTATAATGGTCTGGGGCTGATTTTCATGGTTCAGGCTAGGCCCCTTAGTTCCAGTGAAGGGAAATGTTAACGCTACAGCATACAATTACATTCTAGATGATTCTGTGCTTGGAGCAGTTTGGGGAAGGCTCTTTCCTGTTTCAGCATGACAATGCCCCCGTGCACAAAGTGAGGTCCATACAGAAGTGGTTTGTTGACATCGTTGTGGAAGAACTTGACTGGCCTGCACAGAGCCCTGACCTCAACCCCATCGAACACCTTTAGGATGAATTGGAACACCAACTCCGAGCCGGGCCTAATCACCCAACATCAATGCCCAACCTCACTAATGCTCTTGTGTCTGAATGGAAGCAAGTCCCTGCAGCAATGTTCATACATCGAGTGGAAAGCCTTCCCCGAAGATTGGAGGCTGTTATAGCCGCAAAGGGGGGGACCAACTCCATATTAATGCCCATGATTTTGGAATGAGATGTATAACAAACAGGTGTCCGCATACTTTTGGTCATGTAGTGTAGCTAGGAAATGGCATCAATATTCAGTCTACATTCACGTCTGTTATGTTCTAGCTATTGGTGCCACCAAATGTTGTTCATCATGCCCTTGCATCCATAATAATATCATTGTTACGCTATTTTGTTGACTTGTGGTGGGATGGGAGTTTTACCACAGGTATGTACACAAATTGCAAACATGTGTAGAATCGATGTCAGTCTGTTGTTTGCCGTTGAATTGATAGTGATGATTCTGCTGAGAGCTGTCAAACAGATGGTTAGGCTATTTAATCCATTCCTGACTCACCTGTATTCCATATGTTCGCAGGTCAAGGTTGGAAAGTGCAATACAGCAAAGCCTGGGTTTTTCGATTTTGAAGGTCAAAGGAAATGGTATGTTTGGAATTTGTTAATCATTATGCTGATATTATGTGTTTATTCAATTCCTGGCATAAATGTGCATGGGCGAATCAGAGTAAGTGGCGAGTGGTCCTGTTTTGAGATTTCAATTTCAATTACATTTTTTTTTCTTGTTCCAAACTGAAACTCACCTACTGTTCGGTCCTGTTCTCTCTAATGCTTTTGGGAGGGAGAGAAACTATCTGCTGAATGTTTTTGTTATGTTTTGCTCCAGGACAGCATGGAAGCAGCTTGAGGACATGAGTGCAGAACAGGCCATGCAGGAGTACGTTTCGTGTGTAACTTCACTAGACCCAGACAGCAGTCAGAAGGTAAAAAGCCCTCACAAATCCAATACGACACCACATTTGATCTCACAAATGTACATAATACAATCTCCACACGCAGGAAACTCTGCAATGTGAGAACTGAAACAAAAGTCTTTCTCACGTTTGAACCATTCAAAAAAAAAAAAAGAGAACTAACTTTGACAGCTCTTATTATATTATTATATTATTATATTATTATATTATTATATATTATATTATTATATTAGCTCCACCTGCACCTAAGAATGCAGTATGGCACATTGACCAGCAGGGGACACTGACTGACTATGTAACTTGGCAGAAATACGAAGCGTTTGTCTAACATTTATTTATTTAACCTGTATTTAACTAGACAAGTCAGTTAAGAACAAATTCTTATTTACAATGACGGCCTAACAAAAGGCAAAAGGACTCCTGCGGGGATCGGGACTGGGATTAAAAAGAAATTAAATAAAAAATATAGGACAAACGCACATGACGACAAGAGACAACACTACATAAAGAGAGACCTAAGACAACAACATAGCATGGCAGCAACACATGACAACACAGCATGGTAGCAACACAGCATGGTAGCAACACAACATGGCAGCAGCACAACATGGTAGCAGCACAAAACATGGTACAAACATAATTGGGCACAGATGACAGCACAAAGGCCAAGAAGTTAGAGACAACAATACATCATGCAAAGCAGCCACAACTGTCAGTAAGTGTCCATTATTGAGTCTTTGAATGAAGAGATTGAGATAAATTGTCCAGGTTGAGTGTTTGTTGCAGCTGGTTCCAGTCGCTAGCTGCAGCGAACTGAAAAGAGGAGCGACCCAGAGATGTGTGTGCTTTGGGAACCTTTCACAGAATGTGACTGGCAGAACGGGTGTTGTATGTCTAGGATGAGGGCTGAAGTAGATATCTCAGATAGGGGGGAGTGGGGTCTAAGAGGGTTTTATGAATAAGCAACAACCAGTGTTGCGAAGGGTATACAGAGATGACCAGTTTACAGAGGAGTATAGAGTGCAGTGATATGTCCTATAAGGAGCATTGGTGGCATATCTGATGGCTGAATGGTTAAGAACATCTAGCCGGACGAGAGCACCCTTACCTGCCGAGCTATAAATTACGTCTCAATAATCTAGCATGGGTAGGATGGTCATCTGAATCATGTTTAGTTTGGCAGCTGGGGTGAAAGAGGAGCGATTATGATAGAGGAAACCAAGTCTAGATTTAACTTTAGACTGCATCTTTGATATGTGCTGAGAGAAGGACAGTACCATCTAGCCATACTCTCAAGTACTTGTATGAGGTGACTACCTCAAGCTCTAAACCCTCAGAGGTAGTAATCACACCTGTGGGGAGAGGGGCATGCTTCTTACCAAACCACATGACCTTTGTTTTGGTGGTGTTCAGAACAAGGTTACAAGCAGAGAAAGCTTGTTGGACACTAAGAGTATTTAACACAAAATCCGGGGAGGGGCCAGCTAAGTATAAGACTGTATCATCTGCATATAAATGGATGAGAGAGCTTCCTACTGCCTGAGCTATGTTGTTGATGTAAATAGAGAAGTGTGTGGGACCTAGGATCGAGCCTTGGGTACACCATTGGTGACAGGCAGTGGCTGAGACAGCAGATGTAACATTACCTGAGACTGTTTTAGCTTTGCTTGCCATCATCTCTTTAATGTTTATAGATTACACTCAAAACAACTCCAATAAAAAAAACATGTTTTCATGTCCTAAGTAGGACTTTTTAAAAACATTATTTGCGAGAGGGTTTTTGATCTAGCCTAAATAAAATGTGTTTACTGTGCTCAAATTGTTTATCTGGTGTGCCTGCCGGCCTGCATCAGAAGGCTAGTGTTGTTATGCAGACATGGGCCTGTTTTCTCAGGGAGTAGGGCAATGGAATCCTTCACTCACTAAGTTCTACCCCATTACAGTAACAGGCCTGCCAACTGGGAAATGGCACACTGTCACAGCTGACAAAGACACCCTGCCTGGAGTGAAACGATGGGGAGGGGGGCTGCAAAGAGGCTGAATGAAACGCAACATTTTTGGATACAGTACTATCAGTAGACCAGTCCCTCAGTGTCCTTTCCAGCATGGGTATGGTTTGATAAAATGGATGCAGGGAATATGTATGTACGTTTGTTCTATTCTGACCTCTATTCAACATTGCTGAGGAAAGTACCAACATCAGACAGACCCAAATGCACTTTTCTCCTCGAATGAAAATTCAGCACAAAGAAATGTCCCCTTCGCTAACCTCCATCCCCAAAGGAGAGATTTAGAGTGATGTTTAGCGGCGTGACATAAAAGCCTGTCACCGGTCCTGTTTGAGTTAGTGCCTTCCACCCGCCTCGCTCTCCTTTCCCTTCTGTCCCCTCCACAATATGAGTGTCAGCAGGCATCAGTGGCCCTGCAGACCAGCCTGACACATCTCTTTCTCTGGCGCTGCCATCGGGGCCAATACATGCTGACATGGCCCCCAGCTTGGCACAATGCCAGGGGAAGGCAAATGCACAAATGCCCCTCTGAAAAGGATGTGATTGTATTACTGTTAACAAAGCACGGGGAGTCTATTCTTCCCAGGGTCCAGACAAACAGATTTAGGAGAGGCTGGATGGGGATAAAGGCAGCAGAAACAATAGTCAGTTCTTGACCTCTCTCCTATTTGTATTGTTGGTTGCACTATCTTTACGTTCGAAACGGAAGTGCATTAGCGAATATTCTGAGTTTAGAAGGGAATTGCACTCGGAAAAGTGCATGTGCCGTTATCCCCTCGGAAATTAAATCTAATTTGTTTGTTGTCTTGTGTGAGTCATTGTGAAAGAGATTGTAGAACATGGGCTAGACTGAGGACCTAAAAAACACCGGTTGTATCCATGTTTGTTGTCTTGTGTGAGTCATTGTGAAAGAAATTTTAGAACATGGGCTAGACTGAGGACCTAAAAAACACCGGTTGTGTCCATGTTTGCCATGACAGCATGTTTTAGCGGTTCAGAAAATGCAAAACAAATCAAATTGCTGAAATAATTTTGAACAGTTAAAATATACTCCTCAAAAGACTTTATTGCGTGTGGTTTTTCACCCGTGTTTTGGAGTCGCCTCTAAACAACGTGTGAGAGAATCGTGACGAGGTGAACCTATTGTTGTCTGTGAATAAGGACACTCATTCTCCCAGTGGCTCTTGTTTTTCATTGTATGGCACCGTTGGCTTGTTTTAGGTGGGGAGAACAGTGTTCACTGGAGAACTAGTCAGGGGAATACTGACCTGTCCTTAGGTCACAGTAGTGTGGCACACACCACTACAGACTCACTGTTATTACAAGAGGTGAGTGTTATGGAACCATAATTATGCTTTTGAATGAATGTCAGGATTGAATGTTTCGCTTCTTGTTCCAGGAGAGAAGAGAGCGTAGGACAGGATTTGGAGGTCCAACAGTCAGTTCCCTCTACCAAGAAGAGATGATCAGGTACGTCACAGTTTCTGTCTGTCCTATATCAGAGACAAGCTTCCTCTGCACTGAGTGTTAGAAGTTCTTCTGCAGATTGTAAACCAGGGTTTCCTGAACTCGGTCCTCTGGTTTTTGTCCCAGCACTACACAGTTGATCCAAATGAACTCATTTGCAAGCTTTGGTCATTTGCATCAGCTGTGTAGTGTTAGGGCAAAAACCAAAACGTGCGCCCCCCTGAGGTCCCGAGGACAGAGTTTGTGAAACGCTGCTGTAAACTGTATTGGGAAAATGAGACAGTCCTGATTTTATGTTAATTATATTCACTTGCCTTATGGGAACCCTCAGAAGCTTGATCAAGCATACACACTACTTCGTTTCTGGGAAAAAAGGCTCTTTTGGAAATGAAAATGACAGCTGAATCCAGTAGGTTGTCCCCTAAACGATCCTCATTAGTATGCATGCGCTGAGGAGAGGTGGCCTGAAAATGCCTGCCTTTAATTACTTTTTCGATAACGTGTTGAAATGAGGGAGCATTGGGTATAGAACGCTGCCACGTGGCACGGACTCCCCTGGCGACGACCCTCTTGGTGATAGCCAATGGGGTTGCCCCGTGGGGACAGGAAGTCATTAACATTCCCCTTCGGCGAGGTCTACCTCGGGCGTGTCCCGCTCCAAACTGTTACACTCAATGGTTCGCTGAATATCCAATTTCCCCCCCCTCAGTACAGGAAGACCCACTCCATATTAAATAGTCTGCCTCCTCAAGCAAAGGCTTGTTACTGAGTTAATTGCATCCTCTTTGCTCATTTTCTGCTCCGGATCGGGTAGCTATGTGTGGAATGTGTATTGATAAAGGCAGGATTGATTGGCGATATCCCTCAGATGGTGAAATCTGCTGTTTGTGATGGAACAGATTTGTGTGAGCTACACTTTTGTAAAAGGCTCTGATGAACATCAGACTTATGGTTAGCTGACATTCTAGACCACTTGGCTGGAAAGTCACAGCAAGTGTGTGTTCTCTCATTGCCACTCATAGCTCTTTGTTGTAGTGTGTGCGGGTGAACTCCCTATAAGAATGTGTGTGTGATTGATGGTGGAGCTGTTGAAGTCATCAGTAGCCGCCTGGCTGTGTTGGGAGATGAGTGTTCTACTGAAGGGCTGGCATGCAGGCTGATGGATGAGGGGGATATCTGTCAGTATGCTGGACTGGGTTGCGTAGCAGAACTGTGTGTTTTATGAGGCTGGTGTGTGTGTGTGTCGGTAAGCTGGGCTAGGTATGCGGGTGATGTGGGTTTTACTCTTGCAGGGTGGTGTTCTGTATGCAGGGTGGTGTTCATGGGTCATGACACCAAATCCACATGTTACAGTGACTGATTAGTTACACAGTAGTTACAACATGCAAATTATATCACAGTTGCACGTACACTGCCATACACTTAGGCCACTCACACACATCAGGGTCTCTCTCTCTCTCCTGCCCCCTCCCTCCCCCTGGCTGGTAGTCAGCTGTGGTTAACCAGGCTGTGGGGATGACAGAGTAGCCTGTGACCTTCCCAGCATGCCATGCGGCGGGTCATTTATCAGGGCACCATTAATCGCGTGCGTGCTGTCAGGCGGCCGGCCGCCATGAGGCTAAACCCTCGCCGGCCAGCCCAGCTTGACTGATGAGCTCCGCCATTGATTAGTTGCCTTGGGAGACGGATGGTGCCCACGTGGCAGGGACACTCGGGGTCAGCGTGGCGATCACCAGAGGAGTGGGAGGGGCCAGCCACCCACTTATGAATAAACATGATTCTCATGAGCATGTAACCTTATTCTGTTCAACCGGAATGAGCTGTTTTTATAAATCAACTTGTGATTGAGGCATCGGGAACAAAGGGAGAGGGGGCTCTACAGTGCTCTGTTTAACACTTGCTATTTTAGGCTCCATTTTGAACTTCTGACACCTTCCGTTAGGATCTGCGTATCCTTTAATTCTTTGCGGATACGTAGATCCTATCTGAGGGTACCTCTTATTCAGATCCTGCCGAACACTAAGCACAGAACCACTGCTGCACTGTATCCTAATCATTTCTCAATTCCCCTCCAGTTAGGTAGCTCTTAGCCCCGCTAACCGCTGGTAACGAATACTGAGGAGGGGCCCTGCCAGCCTGTCCTGTCCTCCGCTGGGGCTGGGTTGCTCTCTGTCAGACAATGTCCCACTAAATGCAATTAATCAGGAGCCCTGGGTAAGAGAGGGAAGGCGTAAAGTTCTAAATGAGATATTAGCCCCTTCCCCTCTGTCCCTGTGCGCCCCCCACCCCAACAGCCCTGCCTGGCGTGGCCCTAATGCCAGGAGGTGATTAAGGGGGGGAATAATTAGAGCTAGTGTGGCGTACCGTGCTGCTTCCCCAGGGATGACTCACCAGGGATGAGTAGGAGGGAATGTTATGTTTATCCCACCCACCCTGTCATAGCGTGCTTGGGGGGGGGTACTACTTCCAGTGGTGTTAACCTCATCCACACTTATAGAATATAGTGGGATGTGTATTCATATCAAGATTTGTTAATGACAGAGAAATACATTTTAATTTCACTATGATTATTAATGAATCTCATTCTATTCCAATCTAGATTTGTATGAGGCGTGTATGGTGGTGTTGTTATTGGCGTTGATTGTTTTTGCTGAGATGGAGAATTCCCAGATGAACAGATGTCTCTTCTCATCTGATGCCAGACAGTTCCTTCACTTCCATGCACTGGTACATTGACTGATGCTTCCTCTCTTCCTCTCCCCTCACAGGGAAGAAGACAAGAACATCTTTGACTACTGCAGAGAAAACAACATAGAACACATTACCACAGCTATCAGTTCCAAGGAAGTGGATGTCAACGCAAAAGATGAGGAGGTAAGTGGCACCCTGTCTTCAAAGAGCCCTCTTTGTTAAACAATACATGTTATTAATTCCAACGGTAAAACCAGCTCATTTGCAATCTGGTACAATATTCCCCCGTAACTCCATTGTGTTTGGCCTCAAATGGACTATTAGTCCATGGGAACTCTTCACTCTAATATATCTCCGATCTAAGGGAGAAGCTTAAGGCGTTAAGATCATTAGATGTTTTTCACTTTGACCTCAAATCTATTCATCTGCTTTATTCGTTTAACACAGAGGGCAAATGGCTTAGTCCCTCTCATCACAGCAATTCTTCAAATAAGGATCCAGTTGGTGTATGAGTAGCCAGGCCAGATGGTGCAGGTCTGTGTGTGGTCACTCCAGCGTTGTTTACCAGTGGACTGCAGGTCTCTGGTCTGACCAGCAGAGGGCAGTAGTGAAGTTCCATCCATAGACTTAGATAAATGTTGTCTGTGAGTGCACGGGCAGCACCATTGAGGCCATCTCCATTTTGAAGTAGTACATTTTCTTCTACTACTTCCATGAGTTGGTAAACAAACTGAAAGGGTGCACACTGCCGCCTGGAGTGTGTTGTTTGAACAGGTATAAAGTCAAGGTTGGCGATTGACTGTCACGTGCGGTTATGGGATGTTTCCTCTCCGGTATAATGAATTGGCTGATTCCTCCTGATGACCCAGATGGAATCATGTGATCCTTCCTTCACCCATAGGAAGTCCCACCCAGTTGACTACTTCAAAATAGCTGCCCATGCTAAAACTAGCTTTTTGGCACTAGAGTCCTCTATCTATCTCTATGGGTCCATCTCAGATAGGCCACCAGCTGAGAGAGATAGGAAGGGAATGTCTCTGGTATCCATTCATGGAGAGACAGACAGCCGTGTCTGATTTTAAATAGATGAACATATCCCACCATATTCTCTCTTTGCAGATGTTTTGGGAGGATTTGGTGAGTGTGGATGAGTGAAATGGAGATATATCTCACTTACATCAGCTGATGTACGAAGGGTTATATAAATACATTTGATTTGAAACTATAAAGCAGCGGCATTGTCAGTTTGGTCAGTTTGAAAGGGTAAACTACATTCTGGAGTCAACCGTAACGGCCACTGACTGACTGTTCTTTGAAGTATAGATTCATATTTAGCTATTTAAATCATTGAGGTTTTGATCTACCAAGGAGCCTGTGTTTCGCTACTTGCAGTGGTGACTATCCCACTAATTGGAATGTGCCGCTAGTAACCTAGAGACTGTATAAATTACTCTTGTTTCCACTGATAACCAAAGCCCTCAGTATTAGTGACTCAGACTGTTCTTCAGCAGAATGTTCTGTTTGATGTTTTCACCAGTTGGGGATATTGGCACTTTAATTCAGGGTGATATGAGCTGGGTTGGTGGCCTCTGACCCCTGGGGTGGCTGGTTCCTTGACTCCCCTTCAGAGGCCAAAGGCATTAGCTGTAATGTACAGTGCAGGCGTGGGGTGAATGGGGAAATAATCCGAATGATGGGGGAGAATAGATCAGGGTGTCCAGCCGCCCGCCTCAGTCTTTATGACTCATTGAGGCTGCCTCATTACTGTTGGGGAGACGGGGGCCTGGGGGCCACACTGCAGGTATACATCATCCACACACACCAGCCATGAGCATGGGATCAATCACAAATGCTATGAGTCATGGCCCATGCAGAAGCTTGACAAACGTTGGTTTATGGGTGTGTATGTGTGTGTTCACACACACAGGAACCGACTGGTGTTTTACAGTACTCTGGCTGCTTCCCACTATTCTTAGTCAGTTGGGAGGTCTGTTTGGAGAGGGCTGTTATACTGCACTCAGACACTATGCACTCAGACACTATACCCTATCTCTTTTACACTACCAACAGCTGAAGACAGGGCACTGATTCTAAACAATACTGAGACTAATATACTGGAGAGTATGAATACAGTCTAGTCAGAGTTCACTAATCGAATCCCCCTCAGCCCTCATGAAGTTGTCTCCTTCACTCTCTGAATAATCATGAGATTTTGTGTATTTGCCTATTCCTGCTGTGCAGTTGTATAGTGTACGAGCGTCTGCCCCAGGAGACGCTCTATGGGTGAAGTGTTCACACAGGTCCCCACATGCCACTGAGAGACCACACAACCACCACTAACCACCATGTACCCCAACAATGGAGGGAGGGATTTCATGTTGTTATACCACCCAAGGAACTCCTCTCTCTCTCTCTCTCTCTCTCTCTCTCTCTCTCTCTCTCTCTCTCTCTCTCTCTCTCTCTCTCGCTCTCTCTCGCTCTCTCTCGCTCTCTCTCGCTCTCTCTCGCTCTCTCTCGCTCTCTCTCGCTCTCTCTCTCTCTCTCTCTCTCTCTCTCTCTCTCTCTCTCTCTCTCTATCCCTTTCTGGAACAAAATCCCACCCCATTCAATTAGAGGCAATTGAGCTGACAGGTCCCCTCCCACTGAGACTGAGGAGCAGGCAGCGGCTGAGGAGAGCACCCTTTCAGCCCCTTTCAGACGCGTCTGTTGTGTGTTACCGTGGGTGCGAGTCAAAGAGCCTGTCATTGGCTAATCCCCCACAACACTCTGACGGGGAGGTAGCTTAACCTTCTATGACAGAAAGTGCCGCCAGCGCTGCTTCCTGATGGATGATTTCCAGTGGCGTTTCCTTCTTTTGTTGTTCTCTCAGACAAACGAGAGGGCTACTGTGAAGTTATGTTCCTCCTCACGACGAATGGTTATTTCAAAGTATTATTTTTCCTCGTGAAAAGGTTTTTTTTTTATCCAACCAGACATCCCAATGGTGTATTTATGAGTGCGCTGTCTTAGTCGGAGAAGACCAATTCAGTAGAGAGGTTATAGTGAACTTCACTAGTTCCCAAAACATAGTTCTCTTGAGAGTATATACAGAACGTTCCAAAGTGGAATTAACGTATTAGAAGAAAAGGGCAGAGACGACGTAGTGATGGAAATGTGACAAACGATCAAAGGGGCACATCAAAAACCGAGAGAAAGCACAGCAGTATTTAGGCTGCAGCCTCTCTCATAAATATCCATTTTAACATGCAGCCGTGGTGATCAATAGAATTTGAGCAATAGAATAGGACTTAGGGAGTTTGCTTGATCTAATTGGCCAACTTGAAAAATGAGCTCCCTGTGGCGGTTGTATCAGAATTGGGTGATTGGAGCTAAGGAGAGGGGGGGGG